>NW_010190225.1:0-1093 GCF_000695765.1 Mesitornis unicolor
CCCCCTTTGCAGCCACACGCTCTCCGCCTCTCCGCTCCGGAGCCAGGGAAACCCGAAGTGATCGATTTTAACACAAACGGGCGCTGTGCTGTTTGTCCTGCCCGCCTCTGGGTCTGGTTCGCTCCCGGTGTGTTGTGACACCGTCCCGCACCGAGTACCGGCCCGACCGCGGCTGGGCGGGAGCGGGGATCAGTCGGGGAAGGGAAGGGGAGGGCTGTGGGCATCGGGAAACGCTTGTGTTTAATTTAGGGGCTATTTGCGACAAAATGAACGCGTTGAAGTAAAGAAAAAGAAAGCAGACGGAAAAGCAAGGTAGAAAAGTGCCGTGCTGTGAGACGGGGAGCGGAGGCTGCTGTGGAAGGTCAGAGCAGCGCGGTTTCCGTGGCTGTCACACGTATGTGACACTGGCCTGACCTTGCTGTGCTTTTGGCAGGTGGTTCCCTATTACCGTGTGGCACGGAGTTATTAAAAAACCCATTAACGGTTGTGTTCGTACTTGCTACAAGCCCGCCTTCTCCAAATATTTTTTTTTTTACGCAGTTTTTCTCGAGTACTGCTCTTTTCTTCGCTACACATAATTTTGGCTTATTGGGAAGATGTTATTTAACGCTTCTCGGTGCAATGAATACATCATTTTTATTCTGGATTTGTGAGAGCGAGGAAGGAGAATTAACCTTTGCGAGGCAGGGGAATTCTGCTGTACCCAGCTCATTGTTTCACTCGCAGAAGTTCTGTGTGACCCAAGCTCGATTGTGTTTAGTTCCCGACAGTTTTATTTTGGAAATGTTAGTTCTAAACATAACCGCTCCGCCTCTAAAAGGCCACCATTGTTTATTGTTTTCCTTTTAATAAACTTATTTTTTTTCCTGTCTTCTAAATGACTAAAAAGAGAACAAAAAATTCATGTTCCCCCCCCAACTTAGCGAGTGAAAAACACTTATAACAGTTTTCTGTGGATGCTGTTTGGGAGTGTGACTGTGCTGGGGAATCCTTCGGTGATGGGAGTTGTAGCGAGAGCCTGACCAGTTTTTAATGCTCTGAAATGAGTAAATTTCAGTTTGGGTTACGGCAGAACTCTGCTTGCAGGAAAATT
>NW_010190225.1:1107-7427 GCF_000695765.1 Mesitornis unicolor
TATTACTTCGCTGTGAGTTCACGTGAGAGAGATCAAATACGGGGTTATATTTCATGCCACATGCAATATTATGGAGTATGATCAGACTGAACGTCATCAGCTCACCCTTAGCTCATCGACAATTCAGAATGCACTCCTTTTACACTTTCCTATGCTGAAAGCAGCATTTAGGGGGTTTTACAGCTGATTCTGTGTTTTGTTTAGAGGTCCAAGTCTCTCAGATAGGAAGAGGAGGGCGATGCCTGCGTGTACGATAGCAGTGCTGTGGCCAGCGCAGGTCTGGATCTGGCCGCGGGCTCCCTGTGGGCAGGGCTCTGTGCTCAGGATTCAATTCAGATTGCGGCTGTCTTCGGGGACCCGTCCAGACGGGCACCAGTCTGCTGCTGTCAGAGCACAGCCTGCGTTGCATGCAAGCATTTCCCTCGTCTGTCCACTTTAACGACATGTTTCTGCAAGAAAAAATGCTGAATCTTTTCCAATGGCTGCGAAAGTGTATTTGAAATAAAGATCTCATTCCTCTGGAGGCTTTCCTCGCTGATAAATGGACTATTATGCTGCGCTGCCAAAGAAGATATTCATATCTTCCAAAATTGAAAGAGCATATTAATAACTGATCCTCTGTCTTAAATTCCGTATTAAGTTGGATAAAACATATTTTTAAGAGAAGGAAATGACAACAAACCCACATTTGATACGCATCACTGGGTAAATAAGTGTGTAAAGTTATGCTTGTGTTTAAATGTTTTTGGGATGAAAAATGAATTGCTTTGGGCCCGCTCTGTTCAAACTGTGGAACTTTTGTCTCTCTCAAAGCCTTTACCCTGAAGCTGACTAGAAATTTGGATAAAGCCTTTCCCGAAGGACGTTTCTGGTCACCAGGAGCGAGTCGATTGGGAGGGGGAGAAGCGAGCACCCAGCCCATCTCATCTGTCCCAAACCAGGTCTCCCGTGGCTGTTTATTGTGGAGTTATTCTGGGTTGTCTCAGTCGTTTTAATAGAACATAAAAAGCTTCGAAATATTAAAATATTGATTCTGCTTCATTTTGCGCTGCTTATTTGGTGAGCGGACGCTTTTGATCTGGGCATAAACCTCGTCATGCGTAATTTAATTGGTGCTGCATTGCCTCTCTGAGGTAGCTCTGTGTTAGCATCCGTGTTTCACAGAGAGGGAGCAGAATTCCGCTATAAACCTTGCCAGGTCAGCTATTGCAGCTTCTGGTTTTCCATCAAAGGCGAGCTGCAGCGTTTTGGGAGCTGATGCACAACCTCTTGGATGTCTGTGGGTCGGTTCATCACTGGGGAATTAACCAAGGGAACGCATGGGCCAGGGTGGTGTCTTCACTGGTTCATGGTCTCTCACTACGTCCCTGCTCTTACAGTCCTGAACTATTCCTTCCTCATACTTTAACACCAGTTTGAAGTTGGTGTGTGCTCTAGTGCACTTAAAAAACCAAAGCAAAGCGAACCCTAAACCAGCAGTTTAAAAATGGAGCAGTTTGAACCCTGAACCAGGAAAAAAAACCAGATGTAACTGTCAGGAAATCAAATGTGCCTTGTCTGTTTTAAACATGTCCTAATAATAATAATAACAGCAGCATTTTTGTTTAGGATCGTTTGAATTTGAAAGCATCCTGGTGTGATGGAGCTCCTCATTCCCCTCTTTCCTAACTGTCGGTGGGTTTCTGACTGCTGGCAAATACGGAAGGAGAAGGAGAGCATGGGAAGAAATGCCCTGAATTGGAGTGAAAAGCCAGGACTTGCCATGATATCTCCAGCTGATATCAGTGTCACCTTCAGAACCGAGACATCCACCAGGCTCCTGTGTGAATGCTGGTTTTGTTCGGAGTTCAGGACACGCTGTCCTGCTACAGCTGAGCATCAGCAGGGCACAATTCGAGTGTTTTGGAGGCACGCAGGCAGTGCAGCTTCTCTGCTTGCTGAGTATTTCTTCAGAGACCTAAAGGAGCCCGCCTGATTTCAGCTCAGGTGGTCGGCTGCTGGGTAGAGCCATGAGAAGCTGTGCTAAGAGTGGTTTTGGGGCCGTTGTGTGACTCAGCAGCACTTTGCAGACACTCCAGACAGCCTTAAAATAGCCAAGTGCTAAAGTAATGCATGTGAAACGCTCTGAATTTAACTGGTTTTGAAGCTAAACGTTAAAAGCATCAGGTGAACTGAGGTAACGTGGATTTACTGAGTGTTTGCCGTGTGAGTCTGTACCCCTTTCTTTCCCCTAATGCTTTCCTTACCTAAATGGCAGTGTTTTGCTGGCCTGGAGGAAGGGATGGGATGAGAGGAGTCAGGAAATCAGTGTTAAATATCGCTGTACATCACTGTCGCTGCTTATCTCACCCACGTTCCTCTGATCCAGCCAAGATCAGTGACAAAATATCCCCAAAATGAGGATGTGGACGTGAGAGATGCTGTATGATGGGGACAGGAAGGTGGTACCTGACTAAAACTTGCTTGGCAATCACAAGAAAATGGTGAAAACAGTAAAATATGTGTGTGTGCATTACACAAACCCCTTCTGGAGGGGAAACCCTGCTTAGATATCCTCGTGCAATCCTGTTTCTGTGCTGTTGGATCTACTGCAGTGCATTTAGACAGAACAGTGGCACATACTCACAGCCTCAGATGCTGGGGAAAAAGGAGAATTTAAAGCAGAATCCATCTGTCTGTGAAGCATATCCAAGAAAAATTTAAGATTGTTCATTCATGGTCCCAAGGATCCCAAAGACAAATGAGAATTTTGGTTTGTTTGATCGTTTCGAGTAATTAATTACAGTAAACATAGCAAAATATTAGAATATAAGCAGGCTCTTTATTTGCCATTGAGTAAGTAGGGAAATGTTAGCAAAGTTTAGTCCGGTTTGAACTCATGGTGAAGATGAAGAGTCCCTTCATTAAGATTTGGTTTGGTTTGGATTTGGTGGTTGGTTTCAATAAGAGTTGCCCGCACACTTGGTGCTCTCTGGGGGAGCAGAGAGAAAAGGGGAATAAAGCTCCAAGGAGGGAGTTTCTGGTGGAGCCGCAGCGTTGTAGGTAATCTTGACCTAATTAGTCTAATGGAACATGGTCCAGCACTAAGCATCCGCGCTCAGATTTTTCAGAAAGTAAAGATTAAATTTAAAGAGATTAGACAACTTTTTCTTTTTTTCTTCCCCCCCCCCCTACAAGATATTAGCTGTTCAAAAATGCCAAAAATGTTCTTAAGCCTCTCTGAAGGAAGGGTGCCCAAACAGACGGCCTTTTGTTTCGCCGTGGGGCTCGTGGTGGTGTCCGGTCACTGCGTGCGGGACCCGGCAACGCGACTTATCCGTCGCCAGCAAAGCGAATCAGCCCGGGCATTAGCGGGGGGATTAAACGTCGGAGTTGCGAGTGCAGGAGTGAAAACAGTGGCCACCCACAAGGTCTTTCTGGAGGGGACCAGTTTGGGACAGCGCCCTCTAAACGAGAGGAGAATTTGGGGCGATGATCCAGTGCTAATGTAAACGAGCCTTGGGTTCGTTATGTCAGCACCGGCCTGGTGTTGGGGTATGGGTCACAGGTGGCGCTGACTTTAAATGGCATTTGGGCTTCTGCACGTTCACGAGACCTCGGAAAATGAGTGAGGGTTCCCAGGTCTCACCCTTGGGTGGTTCTGAGACCTTGGTGATGCACACGTGCAGATGGTGAAGGGTTGGAGCAGCAGCATCAGGAGGGAGGTTAACTGGGAATCTGGGCCTTATTCAGGTGGTCACGTGTTAGTTTTTTACTATTTCAATTAAGGGGATAAAAGCCACTCATGAACACGCCATAGTGTGGGGATTTCGAGTGATGGGTCATGCACAGGGCATTGGCCAAAACCTCCTTGGCTGGTGGTCTGTGCAAAACGAGTTTGGCACTTTGAACTGGTTCTGGATGAACATAACTCTGTATTACAGACCCATCAACTTGACGTGCAGTGTTCCAGCGACTGCCCTGGCCAGGGAGGTTAAATTGTGTTGTCTTAGTATGGTATTGTCTTTATCTTGCCTTTCCTTTGGTAAGGATGTTACGAGACCTTGTGTTCGTGGGCTGATGGACTTTGATGAGTGCAGTACTTAATCAGGGTCAGTCTAACCTGTTGTTTGTACACACATCATATGTCTGGTGGTAAACTCCCGATCTCTAAGAGACTGCAAATATCTATACTTGAAAAGGACTTCTTCAAAATGCAGCTATGAGACTGAGCAGGGAGGTGTTTTGGACACCAATGGAGCAGGGCAAGCGTGGTCCCGTGGAGTGAGGATGAAGCAGGGTGCAGTCAAACCTGGTTTAAAACGCTCGGGTGGATTTTACCATTTGAGCTGGTAGCAACAATCAGATCTTCTAATACTGCTCCTGAACAAATCCTTACATTGCGTGCCTGTGTTGAGACATCAGAGCCTCAAATCGTCTCAGCCAGTGCCAGCGTGGATTGTTTTTTTTAATGTTTGGCGGGTTTTTTTGTAGATTTATCTTGGGTTTTTTTATGTTGGCATTAAACAGCATCACTGTCTGAGAATCACTGGGAATTGCAGAGGTCGTATTGCCTGATGAGAAACAGGTATTTCCATACCATCCACAAATCCCTCAAAGCAGCTATTTTTGCTGCCAAACTTCAGCAGGGATATTAGGATGGCAGACAGCTACCTAAAGCTTCCTTTTCCCTGTTCCCAAAAACAGGCTTGATTTTCTTCCCCCAAAATCAGGACCCTAGAGAAATACTTCAAAGCATTTACCTTTGTGTGGTGCCATTCACTGCTCCGTCGCTGTTGATATCTTCAGACCTATCTAATGACAGATTTAAACTGATTTCTGTAACGTAGCGTAGGGTTTTGGGATGTGTAAGTGCTGTCTGAAGGCTGCCATAGCTCTGCTGGTTTTTATGAGCTTATTTTATTTGCTTGCTATTTTCTTGCTTGCTTGCTATTTTCTCACGAGCTTACTTGAGGAGCGCTGCTTTCAAAGCAGTTACTGTTCGTTATTATATTTTAGTGTCGATTTTTCTACAGCGGGCGGGAGGACACAGCCAGACGAAGTGGTTTTATCTGCATTTTTGGTAGTTCATTAGCGACTCGATTCCCCACCTCCAACCTGTTCCAGATGTGCCTGGCTGTGCTCTGGTGGAGCTTGGAGGCTTCGTCAAGTGCTTGGGAGTTGCCATGGAGCCTAAAGTAACTTCAATAAAAGTTTGGTCCCGTTTCAATAGGAAACACCAGGGTTTTTTACACCCATCCCTCAGATTCTGCTCTTACAGAAATACCGACTGCTTTCTGCTGTGCTGGTTCCGATGGTCTGGGATGCGACTGTCACCGTCTCCCAAAAATGGGCCCAGGAGCGGGGATGCTCAGGGCTCTGCTGTCTGCAAAAGTTAGACCTGGTTTGCCCCAGAGAAACTCCCTGCAAATTGGGTTCTGTGCTTGTTTGGAGGCGTTGGTTTGAACGGAGCAGCGTCTGCCAAGGTCGTGATGGGGAGAGCAATCTGGTTACCGAAACTGGGGTCCATATCAGTCCCATTCGCTTCCACTGGTTTCCAGGAATTCATTAGTGAGGCAGATGATTTTGTGTGGCTTTTGGGTATGGTTGTGAACTTGTTTAATCTTTACATTTCATAGCTTTTAAAGAGATTTGAATAGCTTTTCTGCACGGCTTTGCACTTCCAGGTTCTGACGGGCCAGAAGCAAACCGAAGTGTCTCAATTAATTCAAAAAGTATTCTTGTTCGTTGAAAATCCGCCGAGAAACCCTCTTCTCTTCACTTAGCAGAGTTTGTTGGGCTTGTGAGGATTTATGTTATCCCAGATTGTTTTAAGGCTCAGTCGCCGAAGGTGGAAAGGTTGAGACACCCTTAGCGCTGCATAAATACAGCCTCACCCTTGCACCTGTGCCACTTGAGGTCCTCAAATATATCTGTACCAGAGAGCAGGGACAGTTCCCAGTGTCTGTGTGAAGTCCTGATTCTATCAGTGGGGTGGTTTTTTTTTTATTAGCAAACCCTTTGACTTTGAAGCCGTGCTGAAATACTTCTTGACCTTTACAAGTGCATCGGGCAGACACTAACCATGTGAGGTGGGTCATATGGAACAGATTTAGATACAACCTCATATCATCCCAGCGGAGGAATGCAAAGTCTCTCCCGATCCCTTCCACAAAGCTGCATCATGTGTGCGAGATAAATCCAAGGGACACGAGGGGCTGCCAGACAGGCAGAGGACAATACCTTCGCTATCGCACACAGCGCAGACAGCGCCGCGCCGGGGTTTCGCTCTTAAAGCTGTAGGAACCTTCTCACAGCATCCCAGCATGTCAGGAGTTGGA
>NW_010190226.1:0-17244 GCF_000695765.1 Mesitornis unicolor
AGTTTAGCTGTGAGGATGCTGTGGGAGACTAAAAAAAAAAAAGTAAAGTGTAGGTTCCTCTTAAAAGCCTTATTTTTCATGTCTTGTAGAATTATGTGATGTTGGCACCAAATTGTTTTTTTAAAAACTGCTAGCAGAAACCCATGTTAGTTTTGTATCGGTTTATCCTTCCAGGCCTACTCTTCTTCCCATGTGCCAGCTTAGTATATTCTCTGCTACAGTCTGACTGTGTAATTTTTTTTCAGTAGGTTGACTCCATTCAAAGTTTTTTGCCAGATTCGGGATTGTTGATTTGTAGCATCACTAATTTAAGAGATTAAATTAAGACCAGTTTTAATCTGGTTTTAAAACAGATAGAATTTATCCTTCTGTGGCTAAAGCTGTGGCAGCATAAATTTCATACTCTGTAGTTACCTAGTTTAACAGAAAGGAGGTAGCATGTTCCTGCCTCATCTGTTTCAAATTAGGCTTGTTGAGTAAATTCTTAACCTACAGATTTTAGTATCAGCAGTTTCAGAATGACAGCCTGCATTATGCATTAATCTCAAAAAAAGAAGTTAGAGGTGGGTTTTTAGCCTCTGTTTTTGCCATAAGCTATGAAATCTGACACAAAAATCTTACCCAGGAAGATGCTATAAAATGCAAAGCATTCATCACTCATTCAGTATCTTGATATCACAGATGAGTGCAATCTGCTTCACTTAATTAAAAATAAGATTAACATCTCAGGATAAGTTTAAAAACAATCTTTTTGGCAGCCGTTGAGTTTAAGCATTTTCTGGTTTTGCCTCCTTATTCCTGCAGCAAACCCTGCTCTATGCTGTTATAAGCTTTGTGTGGCTGTAGTGTTAAGTAGGTCAGGGAACTGGACCAGAAGGAAAAGAGCCAGCAGGAAAACAGCAAGTTGAAGCTGGCTGTGTTCCTGGATCAGGTTCACTGTGTGGCTACACAACAGCTTGTGCCACTGCAGCTCAGGAAGTGGTGCAAGAAGAACGAGCAGCTGCGAACCAGGCATAGAAGCCTGGGATCTTGCTGTTGCTTAACTCAACAGATGTTTTTACAGCCTTAAGTTAAAAGCTTCCAAAATGTTTACAGGGCATAAAAAGTGATGGTTATTTTAGCTCAACATTTCCATTAAATTTCTTAAAGCATTAAAGAGAACAAATTTAACTTCTTTAAAAGCAAAGGAGCAAGGGACTTCATAAATGGCTGAAGGCAACTTTTTAAAGGCAACAATGAGACAGAACTGGATTTCCTAATACTGTTTTATTACTTTAAAACTATTCTTATACATTGCTTTAAGGAAGAACGTGCTTTTGACTTGGTACATGCTAAGTTGGTAAAGTAAAGATGAAATTATTGGAAGCAAATGCTCTCTGAATATAAAGATATTTTCCATTTCAACTTGTCTTAAACAGAGTTCCACTTTTCTCTGTAAATCCTAGGCTATCTTTATTGGTTTTGGACCAGGATTCAAGTTTCATACTCAAGTTGATCCATTTGAAAACATTGAAGTGTATAACTTAATGTGTGGTAAGTACAACTGATGGGGGTCATCTTTGTTCAGTAAAATAGGGTATTTGGGGTATTGTAAATCTTCTAATAATAGAAGTGTCTTTGGAAACTTGTCCTTAAGACTTACTGGTGATTTTAACTAATAAAAAAGCTGTTTGTTTTTCTGAGAAAGGTCCAGCTTCTAAAAAATAAAATAAAAGTAATTCTTTCTGTTTCGGATCTATCAGTCAGGCTACCTTTTATATCTCTCCTTTCTGCCGTTCATTCTGTGTGTTCCTCTGGCTGCTCCAGAGTGGACGCTTCAACTCACCACTACTAAAACTGACTGCTTCACAATCTGTCTACTGTCAAGTAGAAGGAATATTTCTCTCTCATATCTAACTAGAGGCTTTATCAAACTAATCACTCAAGTAACCTTATTCAGACAGAACAATAAATAACAAGCTTGGTAATGGGTATGGGTGCAGGTGCCAGGCAGCTCATTTTCAGAAAGCCTGAGTCAGTCACTTCCTCTTGCTTTTTACAATACAATTCCTTGTGTTTTGTTTAGTGTTTTCTTATTTGTTGTTTTCCTTGACCATAGTTTTAATTTTATTTACTTAATATAAACAAGTTTTATTCAGGTAAAATTTAGATTTTCTTTAAAAAAATATATAATTTTTTGCTTACTTGATTCATATAATAAGCTTCTTCCCAAATTCATCACTGTATGTGTCACCTGTTCAATTTATGTATTATATATATATTATTATATTTTAAACTAGATTTGTGTGTTTCCCTGACAGTTCTCATTGTATAATATAACAGCTGTTTCAAATTATTTTTGTCTTTTGATGGACTGCAACTGTCTTGTTAGTCTGTCCATGGCTTTGGAGTCTTGCTCTAGTGCTAGCAGTCTCTTCATTTGCATTGCTGCAATAGTCAGGTTTCCTGTTTCTCACGCCTGTATGGTGTCACTCCAGAATTTGTGATTGATTTCTGTTCCACGCAGTCTGCTTCTGTATCTGACGGTTGCAGATGCACACTCCATACATAGATATTCTTCACTTTATTTTCTGATACTATATGGTACACTGTACCAGAGAAGTGTTGTTTCTGTCTGAAAATTAGACACCTTGCAGCCCTCCTTTTTTCCCCTCCTCTCTTTCAACCACAATGTTACTGTGACTTGTTCTGTATTTCGTGGCTTTTCTAGAAGTCTTATCACTAGTTCTACCACTTTCTGTTCACTTATTTCCCTTGAGGTCTTCACCTATTTTCCATTATTTCTTGCCTCCTTCTCTCTCTCTTGCCAGGATCTATACTTGCTCTAAGATCTGCTTCTGTAAGAGACAAAGTACAACCAAAGAGCTTGATCTGGAAAACACTTAACAGGAGTACTGTACATGCTTGAGATGAGTGACGATATTCAGGTACACCACATTTAAACTGTGTGATTAAAATCTTTACCTGGAATAGGAAGCAGGCCATTGTCAGGAGCCATGTCTCTCACCATTGTATGCGTTTTCTTCTTATGTCATGGTTGATCTTGAACCACCTTCTTGTGCCCCCGATCTGTTCTGTGCATGCAGCATTGGAGGGTCAGAGTCCTTACTGGCATCTCGGTGAAGCAAGTTCAGTGACAGATCAGAGTTTTAAGTGCAGTTATTGAGATCTTGATTTCCTCTATCCTGTATAGAAAGAATTAGAAGAATAGGATATACAGAAGCTGGCATATAAACTTTTGGGTAGAAAATGAAATGAGATGACTTATTCAACCTTTTCCTTGCCTAGGGCTTAGGTGTCTTCTGGACTGCAGAAAGACATTTGGTTTCACTTGTCATTTGGGACTTTAGGGCTTCTCACACTGATGCCTGACTGCGCCTTCTTGTAAAGTGCAGCCAGAGAAGAGATACTGTCTCCCATTTGTCCAACATCTTGGCACTTGTACATATCTGGTGCTCATGATTTGTCTTGTTTGGTCTTGTCTGAACATGTTTTCCAAGGCATTCAAATTGCCAGACTTGAGGATTTCTGTGGAGTTGTGAATTCCTGGATACTCCACTTAAAATAAGAGGAACGTATCTATGTAATTTAATTGTCAAAGTGGGAACCTGAGATCTGGAACTGGTTCTGATTTGAGGGGTTTTTTTGTGCTTTGTGTGATGTGTTCATTGGAGCAGGAACTGCTAGGATCAGAAAAGTTGTTCTATTCTTTCTGAAGCAAAACAGCTTCATCTGGAGGGAATGACATTTAGATATTCGAGTGGCCACTGTACAGGGAGAAATGTTTCGTATCCCCCATTTAGGAAGGGAAGTTCAGCTTTGCACACTTGTGCTCTACATGTATGATCTTAACACCAACCTTTTAGATAGAAGTGTGTCTCATTACCTGCTATGTTTTGAAAACATCTTATTTCATAGATTCAGTATGAGTTAAGTGAAAGAACAACAAATCTATGAATGCTAGCAAGGATTAAGCATGAAGTAAGGCTTGTTGTGTTCAGTATTTTGAAGGTATCTGAAGTCTCTCTGAGCATTGGTGGTAGGCAGCTTTTAGTTGTTTGAATTATTTTAATAGCAGAGATAGAGAAGTTTTTGTAGTTAGACTGTTCTGAGAATTTTGAAGCTTAACACTTCAGACCTAAGTGGCAAGCATAACCTATAAAAACAAACAAAAACCTCAAACCACAACAAAAAAGCCTCCAATCTTCAGTGTTATGTAGTCACTAGCTTCATGTGTTTGTGATTCCTACTGTCCCCCACTGCAGGCTTGGATGCTGCAAGTTCACATCCTCTCAGACGTAAGCCTCTGCAGTTTTTTTTTTTTTGCTCTTGTTCTGTCCCTCTTTACACACATTAATATTATCCTGAGCCCTAGGTAGGAACACGTGTGCTTCTTTCTAAAGGGTTTATATTACCTTTCCCTTCTGGGTGCTATGTGCATCAAGCAGTGCAGCTTTGACGTGCCCGTACTTGTAATCACAATACAAGCAGCAGTGTATTACAGTCTTTCTTGTCCTGTTAATAGCATGTGAATCCTTTCACAGATTTGCTTGATTTGAAACCAGCCCCAAACAATGGAACTCATGGACGCCTAAACCATCTTTTAAGGAACCCTGTTTACAGCCCCCACCATCCCAAAGAAACAAGTCATCCTTCTGAATGCTCTGTGGTGGGACAAAGAGCCTTTTCAGTGAGCCTGGGCTGCTCCTGCAGGACAGCGGTAAGTACTCAAATGGTTAAAGCTGTAGAGGCAGACTTCTGTGTTGTATTCGAAAAGTGAAACTCTGGATTCTCCAGTGTTTATCTTTACACACTAGTTTTGCAGTCCCCTACTGCTGGTTTCAAAATCAAATCTTCGCTGGGCTTAGTGGATACTACCCTGCATTTGTATACTCATTTTTTAAGTTTTCTTATGTAAAGTTGTATTCAGCTCTGAAGAGCCTTGGAAGATGCTGCAGAAGCAAGCTTTGATGAGGAAAGCATTTGGCTTTTGCTTGCTCCACTTAATTATGTTGAAATTTCCCTTCTATGAATGTTGTGTGTTTTGGGCTGTGGTTTTCAAGGCTGTACATTTGCTTGTGGCAAAACCAATTTGTTTTCGCAAATTCTCCACAGCCCCTTTCCAGTAGATGACGGTGAGTTCTGTATAGAGAGAACTTCCAAGGCAGGTGTTACATTCATTACTTTACTTATAGTGGCTCATAATATACTTTGTGGAATACTTAATAGAATCTCACTGATTTTGCTTTATAATTATAGGGCTTGCCAATAAGGGATTTTCATCAGCATTTAAATCTCACTGAAACAGAAGGTAAGAACTTTAGATAGTAATAAAAATTATAACAGAGATGTAAGTAGTACTAAAAATAGAAAATGTTTTATTTCTAAACTTCTGAGCAAATATCAGGTACATGAGGTAAAAATCCTTTGAAAAACTCTCTGGGAACTGTAGTTCTGAGGTTTTCAAAGTTCTACTGTTCATTAGCTACCTCAGTCTGCATATTCTTTCATTGATTGCCATAACTTGACAGCCTGTAAGAACAACAAAATGTTAACTGCATTTTTCATTTTATGAAAAAAATGAAAATGGATTGCCTTTTTCCTCATGGGTGAAGAAAGAAATGTTCATCTTTTTTTTTTGTGTGTGTTGTGGAATTACTGTGGAAAAAACCTGAAGCATTAATTGCTTAATTTCTTTCCACATTTAAAACAGTTGCCTTGAAATTGTAGTTCTGCATAATTTGTTGGGTGGTTGTGGCTTTGAATGGAAAATATACTTTGTCATCTTCATAATTTCAGTCATGTAATAATTGCAGATACTTGCATTTTCAATAGCAAAGTAATGTTTTTGTTATTTTAAAATACTTCCATGATGTGCTAGTTTTCTTCAGTTTTTATTTTACATCACAGAACTTGAAACGTGAAAACCTTTTTGTTTGTTTCCAGTTGGCAAAATTTGAAAGTTCGGTTTCTTGATGAAATTGAAATCTACCTCAGAGATTAAAAACCTGAAGCTTCCTGCTGGTATTTAACTGCAGGAGACAATTGTAGAAGCATGCGTTTCTTATGACTGTTTTGTTGCTACTTGTTTTTTCTTTAAGATAAATGGTGTTGACTGAAGTAATTCTGTTTCTAACTCTGCTTTACTTTTAGCTTCTGTCTCTATTTACTTACCCTCTGCTGATCTTATGTGGCTTCTTTCTAATACAGTTCTAAGGGAAAGCTTTCATTCTTCCATTGGGTGTGGCAGTTGGCCAATAAACAGGCACTGCCTTAGGCAAGGGTCTGCCAAAAACCCCATGCAGTGTCACGCATAAAACATTTGGAGAGAGCTTTTTCTGTATACAAACTTTCTAAAGAGTTGCAGTCCATGAGAAGGAGAGGGAAGGTTTTGTGACTATAATGCTTTTAAAGTGAGTCCTCACACATCTGAAAATCCAAGCAGTATGTTTCTTAGTCCTTTAAATGTCACTTTTACGTATGATTTTGCAGTTGGTACTGGAATAGTTACCTTAGAAGATTTCAAATCACCACAATTGGTTACTGTCCCATCTAAATGTTACGTAGAAGCAGATTCTACATTAAATATTTAAATTGAATCACAGTATCAACAAAGACTTTGCAACTTAGATGTCTCCTCTGTTTTCAATGACAAAATACTGTGTTTTAAATACAAATTTAATTGTTACAGTGTAAGTTTAAATGATTTTGTACTGGCTTTGTAATTTAATTTATTGCCTTAGCATAGAAGCTGTATTTTTGATATAAGAATGAATATCTTTTTTTATTCTGTTACTGTGACTTCTGTTTGACAATTGGAAATTGAGGCAAACTTAGGTATATAAAAGAGGAAGATGATTAACAACCAGTGTTGATTGCCATGTAACAAGCACTATTTCTGCTGCAGTTAAGAAATCAGAGAAGCTTACTTTGCCTTATGGGCGGCCCAGGGTTCTGCAGAAGAAACATAATTACTGTCTCCTTTACCATTACCGCTATGTGAGTGGATACAGCAAGGACTACAGGATGCCTCTGTGGAGTGCATACACTGTTAACAAAGATGTAAGTATCTGAAGGAAGGTTGGAAACAACCTTGAAAGGTAACAAGCTTAAAATCAGTTATTCCTGAATGCTTCTTACATCTGTTCATTATGGTATCTCCCAGGGAACTAAGTAGAACCACATGAGAGAGAGTGGTTTTTTAATGAGCTTTTCTTCACTAGGAAAGTGAAGTATTAATAAGTATTAATAAGCACTTATTAATACAGTGCTTATTAATAAGCACTGGCTTTGGTTCCTTCCTGTTCCTCCAAGTGAGCCACAGTTTTGCCTCCAGAGCAAGGAAGTAAGGAGCCAATTGCCATTGATACAGAAGCCCTATGAGTCTGCACTGGCTTACCACTTGGCAGCATAGGTCTGCTATAGCAGTCTGCCAGTGCTGTCCTTATATTTTGGTTTCAGCATGGGTGTCGTGTTCTTATAGCAGTGTTTTTAATGTGTCAGGAAACTTTTGAAAAAATAATCTATCTTGAAACATTCATGCCCTGATCTGATCCTTCTCTCACAAGATCTTCCTGACTGGGAAAAGAGGTTGGTGGAGATAAATCTGGTCTTTGCTGTCCTGAACTTTATGCTAAGATACACATATTCACGCAGAGCACTAATTTTGTGAATGAAGGGTTTTTTTTCAAGTTGACCTTCCCCATTCGGAGAAACCTTGGAAACCACACCATGCTTAAAAGGAATTAGGACTGTAGAGGTTGCTTTTTAGTTGGATTATCTAGGATTCATAGGTTTTAAATAATGACTGTTCTAAGTAAATTTAACTAAACTCTGACAAGGTTTACTTGATCCTAAATCTGTTGAGGTTAGTGACGTGAAGTAACCAGTTACTGTGACAAGTGGACCAGTGGAGAGAGGTGGCTAAGAACACATCTGGCTCTCTGATTCCTAGCCTGAATGAACAAGTACATTTACAGTAGATCAGGTTATCTCTAATGAGCACCTCTAGGTTTTCTTTTGGAAGAAGTTATTCTCTACTCAGCTAAAATACTGCAGTTCTGTTCATTTTGTTTCCAAAAGATATGAAATGGGCAGGAGGGAACTTCTTTTCCACTGACAAAAAAGGAACAATTCTTGTATCTTAGTTAAGGCCATTTACACCACCAAAGGCAGTTGCAGCTGAATATTTATCATTCTGCAGTCTCCTACACTGAGAGAATTATTTTAAGTCAACTATGTTTTACCAATGATACTTTCTTGTTTGGTAGGACAAATGGGTTTCTACTGCAGAAGATACCTCCAGCTGTTTACACAAGGATGTTCGTATTTCTTTTAATCATAACCAGACATGTTTGTTTTACAACAATCATCCTCGCCTAACTTATGGATTCCTTTCTCCTCCAAGTAAGTAGATTGCCTTCATTGTACAGCACATCTGATTTAAATAACCTGTAATGTAGTAGGTTTGGTCTTTCATAGGTGTTCCTGGTAACTAATCAGAGTATGAGGCAGTAGCTGCTGAATTGTTGCAATTCATTTCAGCATATGAAAGAGAAAAAACATTTTATGTACTTCAGCAATTAGTGAGTTGTCCAAGATAATTTAGTACTTTCTGAAAGCTTTGGAACTTGTCAGGTTTCTAAAGCAGCATCTCATAGAAGAAAATGGAAGCAACATGTAAACCTTGAGTCGAGTCTGGCAAGCTAATAAATTGCAAATTCACTTGGTATGACAGGTGTTAGTTGGAACTATCCAAATTAAAATGTAAGGATATATCATTGAGTAAAAAATTGCCTTGATAAGTTTATTTTCTATTTGAACTATTTGTGCCATATGTGGTCTTTAGTAAAGCAATTCAGCACTGGTCTGAAGAATGTAGCTCTGATTATCAAGCATACAACAAAACACTTAGCTGCTTACAAATGGCTGAATTGTCTGTGAACTGTTGCTGACCTGTTCTGGTAGCATTTTACATTGAATTTACTGCATAAAGTACACTGAGCAGTAGGTTATGTAAACCTCCACATCAAGTGTGATTTGCAAAGTTCCTATAGAACTCCTATTTTTATGTCTAGATTCTGCATTCAGAACAAGTTGGTCTGACACTCATTAAGTGAATTTTATTCCCTTCCCCACAATTCAAAAGCCTGTTCTGATATTTTTAAATTTCATAAAAATTTGTCCACTGTGTATCTGATGAGCATTTGCTGCTACTAAGATGATTTATTTTGGATGGGATCCAGCATGTATTGAAGCTAGCACTTAAAACCCCTCAGCTTTAGAAAGTAAAGTCAGCTCCACCTGAACATTATTACACCAGTCTTTAAAAGCATGAAAATGTAAGTTTAAAGTAACAAATTCAAGTAATGAATTGGGTTTTTTTTTATTATTTCAGATTTTATGATGGATGCAAAGAAACCTCACTATGATGCCTTACTTACGAGCAACATTATGCCAATGTATCCTGCATTTAAAGGTATTTTATTTGTATGCATGTTTTGTATGCTCAGTTGAACGTGAGAAAGATTTTTTTTTTTTTTTGCTTTACTTCCAAACCATGCAAATGATCCCTGTGTCAGCTGCTTGTGTAAGGTAAGACTTCCCTGGACTGTGAGCTTAGCACCTTAATGTAAAGTTCCTTGAAGTAGGATTATCACTATTGTGAAAAAGGCCCACCACTGTAAGCTTATGATTCCTAATGAACTGACTCGTTATATGAGAGTAAAGTGTCTCTGTTTTTGTTTGGGTTTTCCTGCCTACCTAAACAGGGTTTTTTACTGAATATCTTCTAGAAAACCCAGATAACCATATATAATAGTGAGTTAAATTAATTTCTGGTTTAGGAGTGTCTCCTAAACTCAGATGAGTTTCTAGGCAGAGATCAGGGTCTCAGTCACTAAGAGAACAGAAAAATACTTCTCTCTGGTACAAAAGAAATGAAGACCTGGGCTTCCCTAGGTGGGAGTGAAGGTGAGATGGTTGGCTGAGGGAGATTAAGTATATTCCTGGTGAAAAGGAAGGATAACTATGGCACTTCATCTGGACAAAAGAGATGTCCTGTTTTGTAATGCAATAGTGGTCAACTCTTAACAGTAATTAAAAATAGCATATCAGCAAGGAGATGTTTCAGGTACATCTAAACTGAAGGACTTAAAGATACTTCCTAGCTCAGGTGTGGGTGTATAAACTAGACAGGCTGACAGGCAAGACACAGACAGGCAGGGTCTTTTCTCACCTTCCCTCCTCTAGCCTCTCCATGCATTTGTTTCTAAGGAAAGAGACTGAAGGCCACAAGGGAACAGCATTGCTATGCCTCAGTCAGGTTTGAGGTTGGGGATGAAACCCACAATGCCAGGAGATACTACAGTGCAGGCTGGTGCTGAGTTAGATGCAGCCTTTGAAAACTGTAAATACCTGTGTAATTTGTTCTTTTCCTAGCTTATCATGTCTGTTTATACCACACTGAAAACTCTGCTTAGAGTTGTGTTAACAGCTTCTGCCTTTGAGATTAAATTTCCCATTTCCATTACTGTGTTTCAGTGTTATGGAACTACTTCCATCGATCCCTGCTACCTGAGTATGCTGCAGCCAGGAATGGTGTCAATGTAGTCAGTGGTCCTGTGTTTGATTATGACTCTGATGGGCTCTATGATACCCCAGAAAAGGTGAAAAGGTGGGAAACTCGCATTCTAAACCTTCCTTTCATTTCCTCCATTAGTGGTCAAAAAGTAATTATGATCCTTATTATCAAGGAGAGTATGTTGTGGAGATGAGCCCTTTGCAGGTTATATCAGTTCAGAGCGAGACAGTCAAATCGCCCTAAGCAGATACAGAAGTGTAAAGCTAAGAAATAAGCAACAAGTACAGAGAGAAAATGCAACCTCAATGCACCTGTCATCCTAAAACCTGAAGGTGAAGTGTAAGAGAAGCTATAGCACATGGAAGAATGTCTGCTAGCCTGAAATCTTAAGTCGTTATGTCTAGGAGTGGGCAAAGCAGGGGCTTATCCCTGCTGTCATGGCTGAGACTGCCATGAGCTGGCAGTGTTGAACTGTGAAGTTGTCAGTACAGATACACTAGTTAGCAAAATTGGTTCAAGCCAGCAGGCAGATGGTTTTCTGGGCTCATGCTGAACTCCCAGTCTATTCTGGATTCTTACACATTTTTATGATAACTGTTTGTTTGTCTTACCAAACTTGTTAATTAGATCAGCCTATGAGCCAAATTTGATTTGCAAAATAGTAATCTGAGTTTTCCTTCCAGGTCTAAGCTTTTTTTGGGCTATATAGGTGGATTGCTGAAGTCAATATACTAGAATATAGCTGATCACTATCACTTGTTCTCTGCGCAAGTATGATTTAGTGCATTTACAGAAAGATATTTTGTCTTTCAGACACCCCAATAATTCAGAAGTTTCAGTTCCAACTCACTTCTTCATTGTGCTGACTAGTTGTAAAAATACTTCTGAAACTCCTCTGGAGTGTGAGGGATCTCTAGATGCCTTGTCTTTCATTGTGCCTCACAGAGAAGACAACAGTGAAAGCTGTGCAGTAAGTAGTCTGTTCTGTTCCCATAAACATCTGAAGTTGGGCTTGAGCTTGTTTTGCTAGGATATCAGTGATTAACTAGCTAAATACTGTAAAAACTATACAGTCTATCACAGAATCATAGAACAGTTTGAGTTGGAAGGGACCTTAAAGATCATATAGTTCCACCCCCCCTGCCACGGGCAGGGACACCTCCCACCAGACCAGGTTGCTCAAAGCCCCATCCAACCTGGCCTTGAACACTTCCAGGGAGGGGACATCCACAGCTTCCCTGGGCAACCTGTGCCAGTGTCTCACTGCTCTCATAGTGAAGAATTTATTCCTAATGTCTGATCTAAATCTACCACCTTTCAGTTTGAAGCCATTACCCCTTGTCCTGTCATTCTGTGCCCTGATAAAGAGTCCCTCCCCATCTTTCCTGTAGGCCCCCTTCAGCTACTGGAAGGCTGCTATAACGTGTCACCCGGAGCCCTCTCTTCTCCAGGCTGAACAATCCCAACTTTCTCAGCCTGTCCCCATAGGGAAGGTGCTCCAGTCCTCTGATCATCTTTGTGGCCCTCCTCTGGATCTGCTTCAGCAGCTCAGTGTGCTTTTTGTATTGGGGGCCCCAGATCTGGACACAATACTCCAGGTGGGGTCTAACGAGAGCAGAGTAGAGGGGCAGAATCACCTCCCATGGCCTGCTGGCCATGCTTCTTTTGATGCAGCCCATCTTGAGAAAGAAGACTATTTTTGTAAACAGAATTATGTTCAAGTCTGTATATATGCTCATGTGAAAATAGAAGTTGTCTGTTTAAAGTGCAAAACTTAGAGCTAGCACGGTAGAGTCAGAGTATGTTGAGGCAATCAACATGATACATACATAGATTTATGTAGCAGAAATATCCAGTCAATAGCTGAGAAGGATGAAGAGCTTCTAGAAGAAAAGTTAAAGAAAAGTTAGGGCTGGGCCAAATGCAAACCCAAAAGGAAAAGACACAGATGTTCCTCAAGAGCTTTGGTTGCTTCTAGTTCAGGTACCTTGGTATTGTGATAGGAATACATCATAGCTGCACTCCGTATAAACCAGAGCAGAGTGAAAAGTGTGCAGACCTGTCCTACAGTGAAGAGTTACCCAAGTCACTGGCCAAGTTATGCACAGCTCTTTGGAAATACTGAGAGATGGTGGATAGATGCTGGACCTCACCTGCCGTTTCCCATTATCACCAGCTTCCACTGATGCAGCTACAAGTTCTGTATACTTGCAGAAGTAACAGCAGGCACTAAATTTGGGCAAAGTTGTGCTCTCTTTTTTTTTTTTTTAGATCTTTCTCTACAGTTACTGCTTTCTGTCTCTTTAAAACCTCAAAATGTCTTTTGCTAATTGATTAAATGTGTGTCAGAAAAAACAGATGTTTTGCAAACCCTTTTTTTCCTTCCTTTGTCCCAATAGGATGGCAAGTCTGAGTCCATGTGGGTTGAAGAGAGAATGAAATTTCATACCGCTCGGATCAGAGATATAGAATTAATTACTGGACTCAGCTTCTATCAAGACAGAAAACAGCCAGTATCTGAGATTTTACAGTTAAAAACATATTTACCAACTTTTGAAACGGTCTGATTTTTCCTATGGAATGTTGTTGTCCATTTCACAACTGATTTGCAAATAGACTGTTTTTAATTAATGAAAACAATTTTTAAAAATAAGCTGGGACATTTATTGAGAACTCTTGACCAAAATGCCAGTAAGGAGGAGAGTGGGTACCATATTTGTATCTCAGGGACTCCTGATGGACTATGTGTATAGCACAGGATGGCAGCTTCCGTCATTCCCACTTGAATGTGGTAGAACCATGTCCATTATTAAATGCTAACAGCATTTGATCGTCACAGTCTGAGACACGAACAAAAAAATTGCATTTTATATGCACTGGAGAGGGAGGAGTTTATAAAGCATGGAGTTATGATTGAAACTCTACTTTAAAAATAGAGATAATTAGCAAATACAGTTCTGGGAAATAACTGCATTCTTGGTGACCATTGAAATATAAACAATGACACCTCTCACTCCCATTTTCCTTGAAGCATGAATTACATTCTGAGCTTTGGATCTCATATAACAATGCGGCATTATGGTGTAAGAAGCTATGCTGAGATTAGTAAAATTTCCCCACCAAGGAAAAGATACCCGGCTAAAGGAGTTCTGTTAGCTGGGAAGCCTCAGCATGTTGCTGCCCTCTGGTGTCTCCAACACTGAAGGAGGATCAGATGCACAACTTGCATGTTATATTTGCTTCCTCAGAATGAGCAGGTATAGGCTGCATCAAGTCACCTGCAAATTAGAAGTAATTAAATGAGGAATATCTCTGAGCTCCCAGAAAGAATTATCTTCAAATTAAACTTAAGCTGTGGTTTTGAAATCCCATTTTTGTCAAAAAAAGGTAATTTTTCACTTAGATTTTTGCCTTAGTTAGGCTGGTGAGATGATCTTGAAACGGCACATCTCATTACTACAGTAAGTGCCCAGGGGTCATTTCAGTTGTCTGTTGGCAGCAAATGACCAGGTCCTGGCTATGTTTGTATCTGTTCTTAGTGCTACATCATCCAAATTCCAGCTCATGTAAGTTACCTGTAAGCAAACACTGCCAGATGTGAATTCTGAAGAAGCTTGCAGTGAGCTTTCTTGGAAACTTTCAGGCTACACAAACAGCTGCTACAGGCACTCAGGAGTGTGGGAGCCTCCCTCCTTTTCCAGTATGCACGCTATCACCTTCGTAATTCTCCTAATCTCTCTAAACCTGATGAGCCAAAATTGGCTCTGTTACATATGAAGTTTGGCATAGTCAATTACACATTTATCTTCTCATTTAAAAAGAAGAAAATACATCACGCACAAGAATGTGAGAAGGAAGAGCCTGTGACTGAGTGGAGAGGCATTTTTACCTTTCAGCTTTGTCAAGGGATGTTGGAGGCTGGATTCAAAGCCTGCTGGAGTCAGTGGAAACTTTTCCATTAACTTTAGTTTGAGAGGGCTGCAATCCTGGGACCATTTTTTCTTTTAAACAAATTTATTTTCTTGATCTTCTGTTACAAGCATGATATTTTTTCCTAAAGTAGTTTCACTGTGTGAAATTTAAATGTGTTGTAGCAACCTCACAGTATGATATGACTGTGACAGCAATATTCTGTGTAACTGCTTTGTAACATTGCCTGTGACCAATAAAAGCATCAGAAGTAGTATGCTGTACATGACCCTTTCTGTACCAAATGCTACTGCCTAGTTAAACACTGATGCATATATAGAGCACTACTTCATTGTTTTTTGGGGTTGGGGAAGGGGATTGCTTCAGTTCCTGCTCTTGAAGTTGAAGGTAGGTTCTCCACTAACTGGAGTGTTGAACTTGCCTTCATTATTAGCAGGAGGAAAGATGGTTAAGGTGTTCTTAAAATTTTTAGAACTGGTCCCATCTCCTGAATGCAATGACAGATATTACCATCTTCAGAAGGTAAAGCGATGCCAGTTTCAGTTAATAGGCAGGGCTGGCCTAGCTCCAGGGTAAAAATGGAACAGGATAAGCTTCAAGTAGATGACTGCTGGTTTGACCTAGGAAAGATTTTGGAAGGGAGTGTGAGCAGCTATGAAAGCTCTTATGGGCATCAAGAGAGGGAGGGTAGTGGCTGAGAGGGGTTTGGAAGGTGTCTTTGCCAGGAATTGACAAGGAAGAGAGCTATCCTGATTTATTCTTAGTGTAAATGGTTTTGCTTCTTTTTTTGTCTTCATCTTTGTTTTTAGAAACATTTGTAATGGTGGTGTCAGAGCATTGTGAATAAATCCTGGTGCTGGTCATGGTATCGAGTGGCTGGTTGTGTTTTTGAAGCCTGGTGGGCCCCAAGAAGTATACTAAAGCCACCATCAAACTTGTAATTCTGCAAAAAACCTCCAGCTTTGATGATGTAAAATATTTTCTGTTTCAGCTGATGTAGCGTATCAGAGCTCCACTGAGCATTTTCAGTAGGGGAAGCTGGAAGGAGTCACAGCAACGCTGCTGTGACATGACTGTCAGCGTTATTCAGTGTAACTGCTTCTTGACATCAGCTGCCACGTAGTCTGGCCTTCTTGAAGGTAAAAAAGACAGTGAAGGGGCAGACTGAGGGTCATTGGTCTGGATGTGTTGTGGCAGTGTCTTGTGTCACCAGGCATTGTCGAGAAAGGTACCAGGAGATGCTGTAGCGGTGCCCACTGATACAGGGAAGGTGCTGCCCAGTCTCCATCTCCCCAACAATGATCTTTGTTTAGGGTAAGGAAAAGATGGCTGAGGAAGGGGGTGGTAGGAGCCTTCAGAGGCATTAAAGATTGTTCCAGTGTGGGCAGAGCTAATCTAGTCCTTGTGAGTATTATGGTCAGGAAGAAAGGAAAAAGGGCCTGAAGTGCATCTCGTTTAGGTATGGGCTGTGGGATGAGTTAAGCAGTGGAGTGGGTGGTTACTTAAGGAATGAAATTGTGAAATTATTTTGGGCAGGCAAATCTTAACATATGTGAGAAGCTGATGGCTCTGGGATAGCGAGGTAGGAATGAGCAGTGGTGCAGAGGACATCTCAGGATGGTTTTGCTGCTGAAAAAAATGCATGTGGAGTTGTGCCTTCAGAGATGTTCAGGTGGTGCAGGTTGTATCACCGGATACTCCCATTAGTAACTGCAAGGTAATTTGCTTGACTTATGACAAGTTTCTTGCTCTTATTTACCTCAGTACCCACTCTGTTTTAGGAAAATGAAGCAATATCTAACTCCCTGTATTTGCCTGTTCTGGCAAATCTGTTCTTGACACATCCAGTATCCACTAAACCAGTGTCCAGCCCAGTGCACAGTAGCTGTTCACTAACAGTACATGCCAGAGGCTGCCATGTCTCATGCAGCAAGCAGGTGGCTTGGACTTCTGCCTTTCCTTGGTCTGAGGACATTCAAAGTACAAAGTTATCCCTTTAAATGCAAGGTTATAAACCAGGCTTGGCAAGCTCGGAGGAGCTACTCCTCTGCTGCATGGAAGGGCACCCACTTTTGTAGGAAAATGGGATTCGTGCGGACCAGAAGACAAAAAGAAATAAATAAAAAAAAAGCTTAAATCTGGGGCACTCAGCTGGGAGGAAAGATCTCATTTCTGACCTCCTTTCTTCCAAAATTTGCTGCAGAAAGCTCAAGCCTGTTGCTGAGGAGGTGGTTGTGCCAGGACCAGTTGCCTATCATAGCACTCTGGAGTGGATGCTCAGGGGTGACAGCACTGTGAGAGACCTCTCCTATGGCAGGATCATACTGTACCTACAGCAGCACCACTAATGATGTCAGGAAACCATCCCAGGCTCACAGCAAAGGCTATACTCTGCTCCTTTACAGTTGTGCTGCGGCAAACTGTTCTTACCCTTCCGAGGAGTTCAGGGACACAGTGAGCCCAGCAACTTAATGAAGCAGAAGTTTCCAAATATTTTTGTTTGGGTATCACCATTTCCAGTAGCAGCAGCAGCAGCAGCAATGTCTCTTACCCTCATACATGCTGTAGCAATGTCTGGGAGGTGTTGGAGTACCACACTGAGGTGGCTTGTGTACCATGAGCAGTACAGCTGCCATAGTTTGGGAACCTCTGTATTACAGGAAACCAGTTCAGGTTTGGCATCCTGTGACTCAGATTCCCTTGGAAAGGAGTCGAGTCCCTCACTGAACCGC
>NW_010190226.1:17275-21616 GCF_000695765.1 Mesitornis unicolor
GCCTTGAGCCTCAGAAAAGACTGCTATGGAGACCACGGACAAACTTACAGTAATTATAGAAGCATAGCAACAGATTTTAGGGGATGCCATTGCAAATTGTTGTATTGCTCCTCAGCCACAATGTGTTAAATTTGTGTTGGCCTTTATTGCAGGTTTAGTCCTTTCTGTTTTTAGTTTCTCTGCTGAAATAAATTGAATACAGTCGGATGGAAAAATTTTGAGTCACCCCAAAGCTTCTGACCGATCTTCACCTGATTAGAAGTCAGCGGAATTGCCATTTGGTCATGTCCATAAGGCGCATATGCATGGCTGAAAGGTTAGATGGTATGAGACTGTGTTCACAGCACTGGCAAAACAGCAGCTTTTCAGCACCAGCTTGTGACTGGGCTTGAAAGAGGATTGGTTTATGTCTCCTTGTATCTGAGCTGGAGGCCTTACCTTTGCCGTCCTGCATCCGTACCTGAGCTTTGAATTTCTGGGTGACAGAAAGCATGCTGCTTGGTGACCATGAATTTGATTTTAAGTCTTGTGCCTGTTAGCTGCATAAGATTGCACAGTCCACTACAAAATTTTAATTACAGTCTTTGTTATAGCGCTGTAACTAGGTTTAAAACTGTACCTGCATCTTTATACTGGAGAAAGGAATGATGAACACTTGGATCTGCTGTTCAAGATAAATTGTTTAGAGAGATGCAAATTTTCATAATCATATACGGATGTGTTTTACTTTGGACGAATACTGAATGCAGCTGCATTTGCTGGTGATATCTGGCCCTCTTCTGGACTTATCTGGGATAACCAGGAAGTGGTCTGTTTTGCTCAGAGTATATTTTCTAAAGAAACAGCCTTTGGACAGTAGAAATCCAGGCAAACCACCTGGAAAAGAATGAGCTTTCCTAGACACTTTAATAAATACTTCACCTTCTTGTAATTAGCTGACACTCCTACTACAGTTTTTAGAGACGAGAACTCTGGGAAGACTGAATTACTAGGGTGCAAGGAATAAAAAAACCTCTGCAGAAGAAGGTTATGCTATGACTTCCTATGACTGAGGGATGTTTTTCTCATATAAATTATGGAACTAATTACACTGCATGTTAACATTTTTCTTTCCTTGTACAAATGAGCTAAAATCACATAAAATGTGCACTAACTCCCACTTCTGGCTTACCAGAGCAGAAATGCAGTGTGACTGTTATCATCTGCTTAATCACTGTGGGGAGTAATTGTTCTTGGGATATCTTGCAGAAATGGATATCATCTTGGAGCTTACATAATATAAACCAGATTGTCCATAGCTTTCTAGCTTTCATAGCAAAAAAAAACAAAAGGAAAAACAAAACCAGCAAAAGCATGAGCTCAGACCCCGTGCAAGATCAGAACATATTGCAGTATGAATAAGAACCCAGATAGAGGTGAAGTGATGTTATGACAACGAACACTCATGGCTTCAGAGGAAAGTCAGCTAATGGATTGAGTGATGAAGATTATTTTGATTAAGTCAACAAATTTGGCTGCAGATCTGAAGTTCCAGAGGAGAGGACTTGGACTGATGCACTGTTCACATGGAGGAGAGAAGAGTTTCAACTTGACTGGACACTTCTCAGTATGTATAGAGGGCCAAGCAAGCAAACTTGGGAAGATCAGAAAACAGCTTGAGGAAGAAGGCACCAATGGTTAGACATGCCCGGTCTTATCAGGACTGTCTGTTAAAGCAACTTGCAGGCTCCATAGCTTTGTCATCTGAGGGCACAGATATCTCTGAGAAAACAGCTGGTGACAGCTGTTCACATTCAGCATCTGATGGAAATGGTGTTCAACACACACAGCTTCTTGATGTGTAGCTCCTTGAATACAAAAAGTGTGGAGATTCCTGCAACGTCCAGAATCAATCTTTTGCAAAACAATGATAATTTGTCGAAGTGCCACCCATGCCAAAGTAACATTATGAAAATGGACATTTTTGGCATCAAAGACATGATGGTCAATCCATAGTATTACAAGAAAAGGACCTATCTGCCAGAAAATGTCACGTGAAGCTTAATATCAGAATCCACAGCAATCACTTGGTTGTAGATATTTCAGCAAGACCGCAACTGTTCCAGTTACTGGAAGTGCACCAAAAGAGGGGCAGCGCTTTGGCAACTGGCGGGAATGGATATATTAGCTGGGAACGTTCACACGACTCTTTTGAAAAGAAAAAGCAGTTAACCAAAAACCTGTTTTGGCCCAAAAGACTTGTATAAATAGGCAAAAAAAGAATATTTTCTGCTATTAATAAGAAGATAAATTTTGAGGACTTGGTAGATGGCAAACACCTTCATCAAGCCCCATTTTTGAAAGCAGGATATACATTGATTTTAGCCCTCTCTTTGGAAGATGTCTTTTGCAGACACATAATATATATATGACAGGTTTTGATGGTATAAAACATGGCACTTTATGTAGATGATGATTTTGTTGAGGTGTGTGGATGATAAGAACTTCAAAGCCATCCTGAAAGCAGCTAGAACAGCTGTGCTAAGGCTGAATCAACACAAAATACTTACTAGGGGAATACAGTGGGAGATTATAGAGAGAGCAGTTAACTTCAATATATTCTTAGACCTGCTTAACTGTGCCACCATCTTTACCATGAAAACAAAGAGGTGGAGGGATTTCTGTGTAAAGCAAGCTATGTAAGGAAATGTTTGCCTAGTTTAGATTCTCAAGCCAGCAACTTGAGAGCACTACTTGCGCACAGGTAGCTATGGGATGTAAACCTTGGGAGAGTTTTCTAACCCCTGCCTGACTCCATGGTACTGATATCTCAAGGCCTCTTGGTCCTGCATCAGGTCTGAGGGTTCCTAAGCATTTCCAGACAGATTAGTTAAGAAGTTGATGGCAAAGGTCTGAAGTTCTGTGAAGACCCCTTGTTAAAAGTTGTTTACCTGGGAAATGTGACATGAGGAAACATATCTCTAAAAAACCTCTTTTCTTTGCTCTTGCAGAAGATGAGGTGCACAGTGCTTCTAAGAAGCAGAGTAACGAAAGCAAATCTCAAGTGCCTAAGAACAGTCAGTCCATCACTACCACTGTTAAATAAAAGTGTTATTCAGAGAAGTTGTTGCAAAAATCTCCGTGTTTGTTTATGAAGGAATTATATGTGCCTAACAAACACCCGACATTTCTTACTGCCTTTTTGAGTCTAAGTAATGTAGGTACCAGACTTTGCTCTGCACTTTGGTTGAGGGGCCAGCTGCAGTAAAGAGCATCTGGAAGATGAGGCACAGCAGCTCAACCACTTTTATGTTCAAACCCATTTCACAGAAGCAAGCCTCAAGTAAGGAGCCGGATCAGAGTTTTTTTTACAGTAGGTTTGGGTTAGACCCTGAGTGTCAGACCCAAGGTCCAATTCCTCAGACGAATCCTACACAAAACGGACGTGATTCATTGTCTATGCATGTTGATAAAGTCAGGAGGGAAATTACTTTCCCTTTCAAAAATTTAACTCAAAGGCTTATTGTAACATAATTAGTCAACTGGAAAAAGAGGTGCAAGTACATAAGATAATTTAATGGATTTCTGACAGATCCCCAATGCCTATGTGCAAATCCGTATCCACCTAAGGAGGAGAAACAAGCCTTGCTCATCCTAAAACTTGCGCTTCAGAGGGCTGATTAACTTTTAAGAGGCACGCAAGATAAAAAGGAAGACATTTAAAATACACTTTTTATTATTACCTGTAGTAAATGAACATCTCTTTCGGATTATTTTTCCAGGTACCTGCTAGTGACAACTATTGTGATATATTGTGATAATTTGTTGTGATCTGTTCCTCCAGGATGGGAGCTGTTGGGAAGTCAGAGGAGGCCTAGGGAGGGTCTGCAAGAGGCTTCTGTTCTGCTGCCTGCTGCCAGTTCAAAGCAGGGCAGCAGCCCAAAGCGGGAGAGAAAAGGGACCAGTGAGACCTCACCTTGTGACATGCAGCTTGTTTCAGAGGAGTCTTAACTGCATGCTTGGGTGTTTTATTTTCTGCATCTTTAACAGAGGTAATAATGATATGGAGAGCGTATAATCATATGTCTATGTTAATGCATGGTGCTCAGACAGACCTGTGTAACTATTACTTTAATATCTTATGAGAAAATAGGAAATATTTCCTATATTCCAAACACATTCATGCTTAGCTCACATCATCCTTCTTAATAAAATAACACAAACTGTTTCAGTGAGAAATGCAATACCTAGCACCAAAAAGAGTATATTGAACTTGTTGATCTTCATTTATATGGAGGTAAAGTTTGTAACTAGAACACAAAGCTGCTGCTGCTGCCCCCCCCGCGCAGCCCCACGCGGCCC
>NW_010190226.1:21631-28731 GCF_000695765.1 Mesitornis unicolor
GGCTTATCCCTGGAACCCGGCTCCGAGCCTGGCAGTGCTCAGCAGCGGAGCCCCGTGCCAGCCAGGACCCGACAGGGCCAGGCAATTCTTGTGCAATTGTGCTTCTGCAAGTGCTTATTGCCAGGCAAATGCCACAGAAGCCGGCCTGTGGCCTCTTGGGAACCATCCCAGGCACACAGCCCTGTGCAGTTCCTCTGACTTCCTAAGCCTCAGGACTTTGGGCCACAGGTGGTCTCAACCATTGTGAGTGCAGTTATGTCAATTAGCAGGGCTGACATAAGTCCTGAAAACTGGCTGAAAAGCTGGTTCTGAGCATTTAGCTCAGGAGCAGGAAAACATATTTCATAGCTGGTGAAAGCTGCTGAATACCTGCTTTTAATAAGACTAATTTAAAACAACAAACATTTCTTCAGATTGTGCATTTCTTTCAGTGGCCTAATTAATGGGGCTGGGTAATGAATGGAGGCACCACTGGATTGTGTTTACACTACAGAACCACGTTAGCAACCTTTTGGTCCCGCTCGTGAGGCTGTAAAATGCTTTGTTCCTCACAGCATAAACACTATTATACTACTATTAGGGTTGGATTTACTTACCATTAAGAAAACGTAAATAGTCCTGCACTTGGCACTGCCCCAGCAACAGAGAGGAGCTGAGGAAAGCTGCCACAGTACACAGCCAGAGTTTTCTGGGCGATTTTTCAGAATTGCCCCACATTTTCTGCTCTGGGGGTATGAGCTCGGACCAGCACAGAGAAGAGCTGAGGAGGTCAGTGGTAGCAGCAAGGACAGCAAGGAGACGTCCTCTGGTGCAGGAGCAATGCTGGGTCGGTTGGTGAAGATGGGACCTTAGTCACGCTTCTAAACTCTGTTCAAATGCTAAATGTGTGAAAGGCTTTAGTACAGTTTGGGAACAGGTTCCTTGAAGAAATTCCTGGTATTTCCTGGTTCCAGGCAGGCTGAAAAACACTGTGAGAATGTGGTGGCTTTTGGTATGTCCATTTATGGTCATGAATCAAAGGAACTGCATGGAGGGAAAAATAGTGGAAAATGAGAGGAAAAATAAGTTAACTGAGCTACTTCCTCTCTCTCGGATTCTTCTTGGGTTTTGGGCAAAGCCTTAACACTGGTATTTCATCCCAACTTCTCCTTGCTAACTACTTCCATATGTAGGCACAGTCTAACATCAGTTAAAGCCACATTTAAGCACTGTTTTTAAAGAACTTAGGTTTTTGGTGGTAGGATGCAAAGTCAGAATGGTTGAATTATTATATGTTTAGGTAAGAATATTACTGTTCCTTCTTACACTTAATGTCCTTTTCAGTGTAATGGTGCTTTCCTCAAGTGCAATGTCTGAAAAAGCTATGCTACATGAAAAAAAAAACAACCCACCAAACAAATGATCTTGTTAGAGTATTTCTAGTGGTGTCCAAAAGTCAGTTTTCTCAGCTGAGTCCCTGTCTTTGTGAGACAAACAACTGGATACTGTTCAAAGACTTATTTGTTCCTGTGTGGCTACGGATCATTAGAAGTGGCTCATTCTTGAAGAGTTTCTTAACTAGTGTCTTTTGGATGTTTCTTAGCTCTGAGGAATCTGACAAATTTCCATCTGGATAGTAAAGCCTACTTCATATGAAAGCGCTGTAATCCGTGTCTGTTGTTCACATCTGTATTGTGTTAGAAAGTTAAGCTGCAAATCCATGCAAAAGTGTTATGGTACAAAAATCTGAAATAGGAGGGCTTAGAGTTATTTCACAAATTATCTGATGCTCTGGTCTCCAGCCATCTTGAATTCCTGTTTAATGATTAATTTAGTATAATTTATTAAATGAGTATTGACTTTACAGTTGTCTGATACCAACTGGATTATTAATATTGCTAGAGATCCATTTTAAGAAGCTAGTTATTTGAATGAATATACTTCCATATGTGAATAAAATATTTTAAAAGTACAGTAGCAAACCTGCACAATAGAATTTTCTGAGGATGCAAACATCCAAAAGCGAACTTTCAAACCCAAGTATTCTGGAAGGGATGGGAACCAATGTTCTCTCCCATGTAAGTGACTTTGGACTTTTGAACTGAAATTTTTATTCTTGCAACTATGCATGTTAGGCACAAAGAATGAAATCAGGACACATCTTTACAGTTGAAAGTCCCACATTTTAACCATCGTTTAAGGTGCCACAAATGCCACACAAGGGCTCCTTTCTCCCAGGATACCTTTGAAAGAAACTCTTACCAGCTTTATGATGCCTACCTACATCTCTAGAAGACCTCACAACAACGTATTTAAATTTCTTTACCTTCAGGGATGAAACCTTCAGAGGTTTAACACCTGAGAAATGCTGTAAAATGCATGCTTCTGTCAGAAGACTACATAAGTTTCTGGGGAAAAAAAAAAGAGTGCAAATCATTATAATGCAGTGATAGGTGAGATTTATGATCCTTGATATGCTGAGGGGAGAGCAACAACTTGCTAAAGAGATCTACATATGCAGTGTACTTCCTTATTTTAATTCACAGCAGCAACAGCAAGCCATCATTAAAATATTCTGACAGGATGCCTCCTCCATCCTTCTCCCCTGGCCTGTGAAGCAGTGGGATAATTTGTCAGACAGCAGGCAAAGCAGCCACAGCATTGCATTACCAGGTAGAGGATAGGTCATGGTCCCCAGGGTCCCTGTGTTTTGGGGGAGCCCATTTGTGAGTGTCTGATTACAGATGGCCCTTCCTAAACTAGAGCACTCCTGCCACTCTCTGGCCCTGCCTGCAGACTCCTATGCCAGGCACAGCTGATGGACAGTGCCGAGGAAAGGCTGCAGTGCTATGCAGCTTACAGGTCTGGGATACAGTCCATGCCACAGAGGGCCGGGACCAGAACCTGGGTGAATCTTATGACCCTATTATGAGGTTCAAGAGGTCAGTGTTATAAGGAGTGGCCTTTCATTATAATGTCTGATATCAATTTGTAGAAGAACGCAAGGCTGAGGTGAATGTGCTTGAGCAGCACAAAAAACACCCTATCTCTTAAGGGCACTAATACCAACCTGCCAGGGATATTGTGCTTCTTTCTCCTCTTCTGATCCTGAGAGCTTCTACAACGATACCTGTGAATGAAGTCCATGTATGTCCTGTCCTTGCTGGAACCAGAAATGACAGTTTTCTTATTATTTGGGGGTGGAGCCACAGTAGCTGTCGGACAACCAGTCCTTGTGGTTGTACGAGCGTTTGAAGCGTTTCCAGGGTGAACTGAACGGCTGCATTGCATTCAAGACTTAAAAAAAAAAAAATAGATAAAAAGATGCTGGAGAGTCTCAGGGAGCTTAAGAGCCAGAAGCTACCCGAAACTATTTCATACGGGACACAAAAAGCCACTTCCTCATGCCAGGAGAATTCCTCATATTTTTTGGAGGAAGGGGAAATGCTTCTTACGGCCTTGTGCAAAGCCTGGTGAGGCCGCTGGCAAGACTCCCACTGACTTCCCATCAGTTTAGGGCTCTGTTGTGCATCATTAGCCAAAGCTGGTGTTACACTGATTTGCCGCTAATGCTGGCTGAAATCAATGGGATTGGAAGGTACTCAGGGAGGATGGACATTTTTGTAAGCTAACACTCCACCACCACCAGGAAATTCCAGATTGAACTTGTTTGTCTGAAAAGGATTCTTGTTGGAGAGTACGTATTTTTTCTGAAAACAAGACCTAATGCTTCTAGTGCAAAGGTTAATTTTAAATTCAGAGAATCCCCTCGTCTTAATAAAGGGACAAAATAAGTCTGTTATTTATGTAGGAACTAGCACGGGACTGAAGCTTTCTTTTTAGCTTTAGGGAAATGAGGCATGTGACTCACAACTGTCCCTATTCTGGTTTTTTTTTTGCTTCTCTGAGAACCTTTGGACCATTATCAAAATGTGTAGCTCTTACAATGCTTCTTATCTGTTGGCCTGCAGGAGTTTGAATCAATGGGCACTTTCAGACAGAACAGTCACATAAAATGATTTGCCCCCCGTCATCAAGTAGGAAGATAACCCAGGTATTTGCCATCTGAGTTCAGCGCTCTCTCTTACCATAAGTAAAACCTCATCTAAGTTAGTCCTACTCTGCATGAAGGTTAAATCAGAAGATCTCAAGAGGCCCCTTCCAACCTGTGTAATTCTGTGATAATTTTGATACAACTCATTAACTCTTCACTGAGAATTTTACCACACTTTGGACTTCTGGATTTTACTCCAGTGTCAGGAGCCAATTCAATGCAGATACTTTAAAAACATTTTTCTTGTCCTAGTTGAAAACAAATCTTAACCAGTGGAACACTTAAATGAAATTAAGCAGATTGCATGGTGTATTATCGCAGGAGTTTAATACTGAAGTGACCAGCTGGCTCATTTTAAAGCCACCACACATGATGCATAAGGAACCTGCTGCACTTTCTAATACAATACTGGCCCTGCCCCCTTTTCTGACTTCAGAAGAGTAACAAACCACACTAACCAGTTCACTGGTAACAGAGGAAGTATCCATAAACCATTAGCTTATTCATGAGTATGTGCTTCTGGACAACAAGCCCTACCATGCATTGCTTGATTTTCACCTAGTGCAAAGCCAAGCCATTTTAGGAATATGTAAAGTAACAGTGAAGACTAAAGGTAAATGAAATACCAAGCCATTTATATAAAAAATATAAATACTTTATTTTCAACTAAAAAGGTGCAAACATGTAACTTTTGGTCACACTTCTCAACAAATAAACCATCCAAAAAGAGCCATAGTCAAAGAAAGAAACAAATGCTCGAGTGGAAAGACTGATGAGCTACAGAAGAGCCATTTTTCTTAAAGCCACTTGTCCAACAAAGTAGAAGTAAACATATTTTGCCAGATGAGTGCTTTGTAAGGATACAGGCACCTGAACTCTAATACTCTCCATCTTGATCTCAACTCCCCATTTGGCCCTATCTGAACAATTTCCACTAGAGTATCTATTTCACACTTTGAATGCATTGTCAGACAAGCTTTAAATCCTACCTATCTTGTTCCAAAAAAGAAGGCTATCATTGAAATTTCAAAGCATTAAACAAAGGCACAAAACTTTAAATTAATTTAGATAACTGTACAAATATATATACACACACACAGTATTTACAATATTAATAAAAAGTAGCTTGTTACAGGTAAATTAACTGCCACAAGCTGTCCAGTCTAATAGACATGATTCTGATTCTTGTTGACCAAGCCATATGAATCAGAGCGTCAAGAGCTGAAACGTTACTGTCCTGACTAACAGAACACCTTCTACTTAGCACTTTGCTGGGCAAGGGTTTGCCTTCCAGCTATTGCTGTCACTAAACCGGTGCCAGCAAACATGCTAATGGTCTCCTTCTCAATTGCACTACTAGATGAAGCATGCTGTACCACATTAAGGGAACATTTGCTTGACTCTGCTTTTCCTGCCTATTTCCCATAAGCCCTTCACACCACCTCACAAACAGCGTGTTCTGAAGCTGTGTCTTGCTGTGGTCCCACTGTCCGTTTTACCTTCTTCTTCAAACCACCATTTGGGGTCAGTAGAAAAATTGTCTTAAGTCACATGGAGCAGTTTGTTGAAATTAAAAAACAAAAACTGATTTAAATACCTTGTGCTATTGAATCATGTTTACAAAATGAGATGCAAATCAGTTCAAGTTGAGAATCTAGTTAGCGTCTCCTTCTGGCTTTATGCCATATCTCCGTACATCTTCCTGTAGTACAGAGACTCGAAGATGTCATTGTCTCCAGGGCAGTTGTAGTGGCACGCACAGGTCTTGATGAACATCATTTTCCTTTTCATGATCTCCCCGTCAGGGCACTTGAACTCCACGGGGAGGGTGGCCGTTCTGTGGGGTGTGCAGCAGCGCCCATCAGTGCAGACACCACAGAACTTAGCTCTGTAGGTCTTCACGCTGGTGCAGCCAGACAGCTCAAACTTGACAGGCTTGGAGATTTTGGGGGTGCGAATGCACTTTTTGCCTTTCTGTTAGGATAGAAGTGAATACAAGATGCTTATAAGGTAGGCTTTCACAAAGCACTGTGTTTGCAAGCTAAGGGCAAGCAGAGATGCTAATCCTTATTATAATTTAATTCAGCAAGAGTGTCTTACACAGTGCAAAAGAAAATTAAGGGCATTTAATAGTGAACTATTCACCACTGGAGCAAAACTCGAATATTTCAAGGTAAACCACTTGAAACTGACTACCTGTCCGAACTGCACTTTTTTTTTGTAAGACACTGGGTTTTTGCTAGTGGATGGAAGCATTCTAGTAGATCATACATAAATACTAGACTATTTACCTTGATGTTCTCCTCCAGGTCTGCTTCGCAAGGTCTGACCATGCACAGTCTGCTCTGTTTCTCCAGTCTGCAGAAGGCATTATCATTGGTGACTCTGGTTGAGATGCCCATGCCACAGGTCTTGGAGCAAGCACTCCATTCAGTGGTCTGCACCAGGCAGTTGGCGCGCATCATTGTTGGGTCTGGACCATAAGTATCTTCCAGTCGGTAAGCTGCAAGAGACAGATAACCAGTATGAGATTACTGTCTAAACTCATGTCCTACTAGAGGCTCTCTCTTCCTTTTCCTTAGAAATTTGGGCAGCTGTGCTTATCTGTGGGGTGACCCCACTAACTACTCCACTTCAGCTGCTGGGGTGCTCTGTGTCAACTCATCCCACTGCCTTCAACCTTCATGCAAGGTGCCGGTGCCCCTGCCCCCTAGGCTGCCATCCGCAGAGGGACTCCCCACTCACCAGCGAGAGCAGGTCCCACGGCAGTCTGCTCTTTGGCCTCATCGCAGACCCACTCCTCACAGCACTTTCCAGGGAGTTTCACCCGGCGTGGGTAGGGGCAGTCAGGGCTGGGCAGGCGGACGTCCATGCTGCAGAGGGGCACGCAGCCCACCGCCCCATCCAGACAGGTGCACTGGTACTTGCAGCTGCTCTGGAAGGACTCGCCGCTCCGGTACACCATCCCGCCGAAGACACACGGGGCACCGTCCCGAGCTGCGAGGGACAGAAGACGGAGGGTTAGACGGGCGAGAGGTGCAGCGGGACCAGGCCGCAGCGCCAGTTT
>NW_010190227.1:0-5247 GCF_000695765.1 Mesitornis unicolor
ATAAATATATATATATACACACACACACCCCCCAAATAAATCAGTGAAGGTAGCAAAGAAAATAAAACATTCAGAAGTCAATAACTACAGAAATGAAGACTGCTGATGGAAATTTTATTTACCCCATTCCCAGGTATGCTTTACAAAGGTTTATAATAGCTTGATAGTCCAATAGGACTCTGACTCAAGGAAGACTGTAATAAGGAGCAAGTACTTAGGTAATACTACTGCTTGTCTTCATAATTCAGTATGTTTCAACATGCCATATTTACCACACAGCTGGTGCTCGTGTAATACAGGCTGACACTGGATTGCACTTTATAAAATTAGATTTCTTTTAAAGTATTTAATTTTATGTCAGGTTTAATACAATTCTGACCAAAACGAAGATGATGAGAAAAAAAAAAAACAACTGACAAATGCTATTCAAGGATAATTCAGGCTATGCATGCCTTTTCCTTACTTACAGATTAAGATGGTTCTGGAAGAGGTTGGATGACGTTATATGATACCGAGAAAAGAGGAAATTTTTTATGATGAATGATGGTCAAAGACAGTAACAGAGGAATCACCATTTTTAATCGATGTAGGATATCTCTTACAAGCATCACCTGTCAGGCCAACCAGATGATCCACTTGTGGTCATTACTCAACAGTCCAGGCTCCTGGAAGACAGGAAGAAACATGCAGCAACTGTGCACCAGGTGAATTTGGCTTACAGACAAACATATATGTCAATATGAAAACATCCCTTTTCTGGCAGTTTTTTTTTTTTTCTGTGTAAATAATCCTGCAAGATTTATGATTGTCAAGAAACAAACAATTTACTCTAGGAGATGGCTGTTGATTTTTTTGATCTACTGGTCCTTCTGAGATTGGAGCTTCCTTGGATCAAACACACCACAGACAGTACAGAATTGCTGCTCCTCTGGCTTTAGAGATTTGCTTTTTGTATTCGTGATGTGAAAGAAAAAAATGTGTGAATCAAGCAGTATCAAGGATATTGGACATTCTATGCAAAGGTATGGCTCCCCTTGTATTCAAGTAGATGTGGTCCAATCTATCCAAGGAAAGAACTGATTCTGACTAAATTTTAGGTACCCAGTCATCCTGAAGTTTACTGCCTGAGTTCTCTCATGGGTCAATGGAAAGAGTCTGAAAGTCTGCGAAATTTCCAGGCAGAGACAGACACATTTGCCCTCTGGAAGCATTCACAAACACCTCCCTCTCTCCACTGACTATATAGGAAATTTGGCACTTTCTTTCAGGGGACAGGTTATTCATACACCTAAACTTTAGGTATAGGTTAGGAAGTGACATGCACAGTATGTATTCGGTTTCTGCTTTGCAGAAACCGGAGAGAGAGGCACTATGTGCTCTAACACATGCTGTGCATTGGAGAAAGTCTAAAGGCAGTGGGCCTTAATCTCATTTCAGGCAGGTGTTAGCCTGGGGTAACTCACTAATGACAGTGGATCCTTGCCAACTTAGCACCTGTGCAGCCAGATCAAAACCAAGTCCATTAATAATGCTTTTAGAGCTGACTGGAGAACAGCACTTCCACTTCATGGTAACTTTGAAAATTGCAGAACTTATTTTTTTCCTTATATTGGAATGAAAGCAAAACCTTCTGAGCATTTAGTCAGAATGGACTCAAATGGAAAAACACATTTCTGGATAAAAAGAGGTCAAAATTCTATCTGCTTTCCCTCTTTCGCTTTTCCTCCAATCTTAGAAACCTCCCCCCTCAAAGTCAACATGATCACTTTTCCTAAAACCTGTCAGTCTCAGCAGAGCAGTTTGGTTTGGCAAAAAAGCTTCAGCAAAAGGGCTTTTCAGCCGCAGCCATGGGCCCATTGCATGCAAAGATACAACAAGCAGAGAGCAGGGCATAAACAAGATAAAAAAGGTACCTAAACAATGGTTTTACTTTAATCAAATCCTTTCTTGAGGTTTGAGAAAGCTTCTATAACTGTGTGCATGTTTTTTGTTTTGTTTTTAGTTTCCATTTCCATTGGCTTGTCCAGCTGAGACTACAAGCAGTAGTGCCAAAACACCATGGGAAAGCCCATACTTTCTATTTTCCTGCCCATGCGGTGGCACACTCCAGAGGAAACAAGCTGGTTCTCATGAAATTTCCAGCTGAGGCCAGGCTGGGTCACACGTTGATGCTTGCAGCGTTGTCAGCACAAGCTAAAGAGGACAAAGAGTACAACCCCCTGCAGGGCAAGGAGAAATTTGGGGCTATTTCTCAGACTTTTTTGAAAGGCTGTAAAGGTTACTGGTCATCTTTGCTTTTGGGGACAACTTAGATTGGCTGCTGTTGAACCTTCAGATGTGGTACTCTGAGTAGTGACTGTTCATTCCTGAATATCAACAAATCCATCCTTTTTTTTCCCTTTTGTCCAGAACAAGAAGTCAGAAAATTGTACTGGCTCTGAAAGCCTTAATTCAATCCTGTTAAATTGCTGTACTTTTCATGTCAGAAGTATTTTCCAAAAATGCATGTGTCACCTAATGTGTTACTTTATTTAGAAACAAACAAATACTTCCTGGAGATTGCTGAATGCCAGTTATATAAAATGTAGTATTTACCCCTGCTTGACTCCTGCTACAGCAGACAGAAAAGAAAGTTCTTATATCCATATTTAAGAGCAGCTACCGTGGCCCATTAAATACTGTCAAATTTTGTTATCATTCTTCCTCTCTTATCCCTCCTCCCCCTATTTTTTCTACTTAAATAGATCGGACATTCAGAGCATCTCATGCATGTTGGAGGAATTTCTTGATGCTGGCAACAAGATGGCATAATAGCAGTCCACCCACAGTTAGTCCAGCAACAGAAGGAGAGAGAAGATTTTGGACTTGCCATCTTTACAGAATATTTCTATCAGCTCAAGCTATGTAGAAGTAGAAAAAGCACACATTGGAGACAGCAACATAACCAGTGATGCACTAATTCCCCGTACAGCAAACTGAGATAACTACTAATAATACAAACTACAAACTACACAAAATTCAAACTTAAACTAACAAGTGAGCCATGTGAGTTACAAAGAGATGTTCACTGATCTTTGTTCTTATGAATCCATCAGCCCACAGGAAAATGCGAAACACAGGAATATGTTTCTTCCCAACATGAGCCCCTGGGAGCACAAAGACCCCTTTCCTGCCCTGTATATGTGATTCCTAGGGAACACCAGCCTAAACTGAGGGCCTTGGCTGTGCCTTCAAGGAGATCAGTGGGCTTAGTCCAGCTCATCCAAAAACCAGCTGGTGTGAGGTAAAGACTGGAATGAAAAGCTTCATCCCTGTGGCACAATGAGAAATACATTCATGGCATAAAATCTTTTCTAGGCAGGAGAGAAAAATGTGCATCTCGGGAACCTGCTGGATGCTGTTAAAAAGATCATCTTTGGTATTAGGGACTATAGCAGACCACATCCTTGTTTCTGCATTGGATATGCTTTCTAACTTTGCCTTCTCCATGTAGAGGGGTAGACTTTTAGCCAGTACAGATATCTGTAAGTGTCTGCTACTGAACTGGTCACACTCCTCGTCAATAGAGAGAATGGTCAGTGAAATCTTAAGGTAAAATTCATGTATAGGCACTTAAAACAGATAGGATTATTTGTGTCCCTAAAGTGCATGCTCTTTTTACAACCCACCAAAGGAACCTTGGCTTACTGTCTCTGATGTAGACATGTGTGTTGTAAGCCTGAATTTAACTGATGTGAATCTTACCCAAAATAACATGCACCTTAGAAAATTAAAAGCCAAGTATTCAAACAAAAAAAATTGAGCAGGGCGTCATGACTGAAAGAGACTTTTCATAGAATCATAAAATCACATAGTGGTTTGGGTTGAAAGGGACCTTAAAGCTCATCCAATCCAACCCCTGCCATGGGCAGGGACACCTCCCACCAGTCCAGGCTGCACAAAGCCCCATCCAACCTGGCCTTGAACACTGCCAGGGAGGGGGCATCCACAGCTTCTCTGGGCAACCTGGGCTAGTGTCTCACTTTTCTCACCAATTTATTCCTGGGAAGACAAAGAGGATAAACCATACATAAGGGTATTTGCTTTGACTAGAACATCATTAGGAAGAGACCAGATGCAGTACAGGTGCAAGGCAGTGTAAGAGCCTATGTGAGACCAGCATTTAATAGAGATGCAATGAAGTTGACTTACCTGGAGAATGGGTTGCACATGATAACATCGGGGAAGGCCTGAAACAATGGAATGATGAAAATCTTCAGAGCAATTCATACAATACATACAGTATTGGTTTAATTATAATGGTGAAAGCTGAATTTTAGAAATGGAAGGCAATGGGGGAAAACACATTGTGTTTCTAAAGAGGAAAATCAGACAAATCTTTGCGATATTTTAAAATTAAATATATGATCTGATAATTGAAAGCTGCACCATAGAAATATTTGGTATCAATACAATTTGCTAAACAAAATAAAAATTACTATTTTAATGAGTGACAGTGAGAAAATATCCAACATGTTCATATTACATTTTAATGATTATTATTTACTCATGATTTATTACCCTAGTGCAGAACACAGCTGTAAAGAACATAGAAATGACTCATGAATTTCCAATGTCAATAGTTTTTCTTTTTTTTCCTGAAATTATAGTCTCATCCAAACCTAAAATCAAAATATTCCCCTACTATGAAGGCATTTAAAATGCTCCAGAGGCAATGCAGGAGCATTGGATTATAACTTTGATTCTTACAAGAGGTTCAGCATCATCTTTGTTCTTAAAAAGAAAGTTTCATAAGATATTAAGTGTATGTATCTAATGCCTTCTTTAAGAATAGGACAAGAGACAGACTACATAGATGGTATAGTAATGGCCTATAGCTATACCTAAGTGATCTGAAATTGGTTGACTATGATATTTCTGTAATTTCTAGGAAGTCAATCCTATTTCCTCAGAATATGAGCCTGACTGGTGTTTTTAGGAAAAGTCTGTAACACCAACAGCAGTGTAAAAGGGATCTTCAGGTGGATTCAGTAACCTTTGAATTACAGGATCTAATCCTCTTTTTAATGCCTTGTTTCATGGCTGGAGTGATGCAAAAGTAAGTGGATCCATGTAGTTGAGTGTCAAGAGTCAGAATGAAGTAAGTCCTGAGACATAATAAAGCAAATATATCTGTTTTGACAGAGGACATGCGGTGTTGAGAGGATTGGGACAGCTAGCTGTTAAAATCAGAGCCAGCTCTTTCCC
>NW_010190227.1:5278-30537 GCF_000695765.1 Mesitornis unicolor
ATAAACCCTCTCTCCAAAGCTCTGCTCCTTGCTGCTGCCTCTGAAGGCTCTTCCTTCTGTTGCCTCTGCCTCCTCAGGCTTGAATCCAAAAATCCCATGGGCTGTGTCCATGGACCCTCTAGCCTGGTGCCCTGAGCTGGTTGTCCACAGCCTACCAGCCTTTCCTTGTGTTGCACACACATTCAGCTCTGCAGCTCTGCCTTCCATGGGGTAAAACTGTTAATAGCTCCTTTCTTGTCAGCGATACAGCAAGAAACCAAAGCCTAGAATTTTTCCATATACTGGCTTTCCAGGGATCTCACTGGGTGGTGGGTGTGTTTGTATGTGTGGGGAGGCTTACAAGATAAGTACATTCAGAGAAGAAAATTGCATTGAGTCTGGTGGGGGACATGTCTGTGAAATCTTTTCAAAACTCTCTTTTTTATGATGTCTCACTCATGTTTCAGTCCATATTTATTGTCGCTTGTGGTTTGACTAAACATTTCTATCTTTAAGAGTAATAATTTGAAATCTCCCCTTATCTTTCTGACTGTCATGGTCAAGGCAGGGCAACTCTTACACTATTTTTGGAGCAAAGACTCTTCTTTAAAGCTTTTGTTCTGAGTCAGAGCTTTATTCCAAATGGGGTTTTAAGTGACCCTTAAGTATCTGGTTAAATCATATCACAGCCTATAGAGTTTCCGGCCTATGTTTCAAACTAAGCATGTGCTTAAATAATGAACTTCAGTAAATGCACCTTGCATCAGGCTTTAGTCGAGAGGTTGGGGTTTTTTTCAGTTAGTTGGTATAACATTTCTTTCTAGTTGATGTATTGATGTCAAAGGGCCTGAACAGTTAGGTTTTCAGCCTCTAACTTCAGATAGTTCTTTTTCTTTCCTGGTTGATCTAAGACAGCAATCTGTGTCTTAATTTTACACATGCATCCTGCGTGTGGGATGGTGGGATAAGCTCTGGCTGCCGGGGCCAGCCACCCTGGGGAGCCCTCACGTCCCTGGCCCCCATGGTGCCCTGACAGAAAGGAGCCTCTTTAGGATCCTGGGAGCCAACTTCTTTCATCATAATCCATCAACGGGGCGATGGCATAGTTAACGATTGATTGCATACCTTGGCCTTGTGTCAATGGAGACTTACATGAACCAGAGTACCTAGGCTGGATCAGAAATGATACGCTGAGATTGAGCTTAAATCAATTCAAACTTGTAAATCACAGATCTTAAACTATAATGAGATTTCACTTTAAGTGAAGATGAGAAGAAAATCTGTGTCCAAAACACCTTGTATACAGTGCAGACTTGGCCATCAGACACGACGATGATGTAATGCTGATCTTTATGGAGTCAGCCTTATGCGAAAAGCCAAATTGACTGGAGAAAAAAATTCTGAAGAGACATTTCTCATTCTTTTGAGAAAAGATTATTTTATAGTAAGAGAAACTGACTTGATTGAGATGACTCTTGCTGTACACAGAAGAAGCTGCTGATACCTATTTTTGATTGTTTTGAAAAAGTGTGGCAGCTGTGGTCAGTACTGCCAACTTTTTTGAGATAAATTCATTGGGGATGTTAGCTTTTCTATTACTTCTGATAACCTATGACAAACTGATCAGAATTTGTCAGAAACTGATGCTGAATTTCTGTGGATACTTCCATACAGTTGGAAACTTCTAGACATTAGGAAAGATTTTCTCTGGCCAGGAAAGTTGCATGGAAAAAGTACAATTATTGTTTGATATGGAAAGAGAAGGTGAGACATACTTATTTCTTCCACAGTGAATTGCATGGACCTTCTGCATACAATGACACAGAAGTAATTACTGAAAGTGAAAGTGGAAACAGGCTGATCAGTACGATCTGGATGTAGAGAGACTAATGTGATGCAGCAAATGTCCCTATGACATTTTTTACAGTAACAATAACTTTTATAATTATTTATTCACTCATATTTTGAATAAGATTGATAACTATGCTTCTTACTGTCTGCAGGAGGCAGTTTGAAAAGGGAGAGTAGCTGAGAGATTGCTTTCCAGCATTTATAGTTAATGTTCATCTACATATATATATAGCATATTCTAGCAGAAGGTAGGTAAGAGAAACTTCATGGATCTTTTGGGGTCTTGTATCCAGTGTAGCATTGACGTGGTGGTGATGAGAATGGTTATGAAGATAGGAAGGCAGGCAAAGTAGTAATGCAACTATTTTTTATAGGGACTATGTGATTTAGTAACTTAAAATTAAAAAAAACCCAACACAGCAGAGAGGGAACAGTCTTGGAGGTTACTGGAGTGTGTGGAAAGTATCTTCCTGACACAGCTGGTGAATGAGCTGACATGGGAAGGTGACCTGCTGTTTGCAGAGAAGGTCTTGTGGGGGATGTGACGGTTGGAGGCTGTCTTGGGCATAGTGATAATGAAATGAGAGTTTTCCATCCTTGGAGAAGCAAGGAGGGGGGCTAACAGAACTGCCCTTTGGAGTTCTGGTGGGCAGACTTTGCCTGTTTAGGCACTTGGTTGGCAGAATCCCCTGGGAGACAGTTCTGAACGGCAAATGAGTCCAGGAAGGACACTCTTCAAGAAGGAACTCTTAAAGGTGCAGGAACAGGATGTCCCCATGTGTTAGAAAATGAGCCAGTGGGGAAGAAGCCCAGACTGGCTGAACAGAGAGCTCTGGCTCAAGCTCAGGGAAAAGAAGAGAGTTTATGATCTTTGGAAGAAGGGGCAGGCAACTCAGGTGGCCTACAAGGTTGCCATGAAGCTATGCAGAGAGAAAATTAGAAGGGCCAAAGCCCAGCTAAAACTCAATCTGGCTAGTCCTGTTAAAGACAATAAAAATGCTTATATAAACACCTTAGCAACAAAAGAAGGATTAAGGAGACTCTCCATCCTTTATTGGATGAGGAGGAAAACAGAGTGACCAGGGATGAGGAAAAGGCTAAGGTACTTAATGCCTTCTTTGCCTCAGTCTTTAGTAGGAAAAACAGCAGTACTCTGGGTACCCAGTCCCCTGAGTAGGAAGACAGGGATGGGAAGCACAGTGAAGCCCCCATAATGCATGAGGAGATGGTTAGCAGCCTGCTACACCACTTAGATATACACAAGTCTATGGGGCCAGATGGGATCCACCCCAGCGTCCTGAGGGAGCTGGCAGAAGTGCTCGCCAAGCCGCTTTCCATCGTTTATCAGCAGTCCTGGCTGACTGGGGAGGTCCCAGTCGACTGGAGGCTTGCAAATGTGACGCCCATCTACAAGAAGGGCCGGAAGGAAGACCTGGGGAACTACAGACCTGTCAGTCTGACCTTGGTGCCAGGGAAGGTGATGGAACAAATAATCCTGAGTGCCATCACACGGCACATGCAGGATAACCAAACGATCAGGCCCAGTCAGCATGGGTTCAGGAAGGGCAGGTCCTGCTTGACAAACCTGATCTTCTATGGCATCTATGAACACATCTGTGATCTTCTTTGGATAGTAAAAGGTAATGTGGCATGGCCCCTTTAGCATTATAAAACATGATATACTATTTGCCAAATCTGCTATATTATTATCATGATTAGCTCAATTATGACTAAACTTTACTATTCATTTTATACACATAAAAATGAATATACTATTTCCCTCTTGACTCTAGTCATGTTGCTTTTTTAGAATCATATTTCCGCCATTGATCTTAGCCATAACATTAGCTGACTCATCTCAAAATAAATTATTTACATAATCTTTCCATAGTTTCTATATGGAGGTTTGGTTGTTTTTTTACTGCAGATAGTTTTATAATGTTTGATCATTGCATGCCAATTATGTCTTTCCTGAATGAACGTTCTGCTTGTAATAAAGTTAGTCAAGGAGATTATCTCCATGGACCCACAAAGGGCTTTGGTATGCAGTGAGTGCAGGTCAGTTTAGTAGTGTGAAATCATGGAGTATAATGAAGAATAAATTGAAGAGTATAAGCTGCAAAAAGTTTGTATATTGGGCCATGAAAATTCAAATTTGGCTCTTCAGCAAAGATGGAGAAGAAAACTTTCTGCCAAAGCAGCAACAGGATTTGCTTCCAGACAATCTCAGATATCTTCACCTCAAAGAAGCAGCGATTTTCCCCAGAAATCTTTTCCTCTGAACACTGCTCTTTTGTTTTAAGATGACTGGGAGCTAGAAGGGAGAAAGTTTTTCCTTGATTTTATAATTTTCAAGTTTGAGTACATATTAATTGAGACAATGTTGTACCAGGATTATTATATTTTTACATATAATCTGTAGCAATATCAAGAAATACTTATATGAGAGAGACAGGCATAAGTGTTCTGTAAATTTGCCACTCATAATATTTATTCTTTTTTCATACTATGATCTCTTCTTTAATCCTCATAGTGCTAATGTAGACCTCTCATGTGCCTCACATGTAATATCAAAGAATAATTCAGGTTCCTCTTTCAGGAATACATGAGCATTTACCAGCTCTTCAGGCATACATCAAGATTTTCAAATTGAGAAAATTTATCTAATTTCACTTTAATCCCTTTAAAAATAGAGTATTTTGCAAGCTTATTTAAACGATCTTGGATTATGAAATTTAGTGTTTACTTCATTTAGCCTTCCTCTGGTTAATGTGCTAATATTGCTTCTCAGAAGTTGTCCTTGATGCCTGCAGGAGTTCCTGGGTGATTAAGGCCATAGGATACTGCTGCTCCCACAGATTTAGACCAGTGGGCAGCCCATGTGGACTGTAAGTTTGGATGGGAGGTGTCTCAGGACATCCTTGTTCTTGGGGCCACCCCAATGATTCCTGGCTAGAAAATCCTTTCTGCTGTTGCACTGGAGACATGTTGCTGGAGCACAGCTTCGTGCCAACCACCTCCTCTTCCTGGGAACATCCCTGGCACTGGAAGGAGATTGCAAAAAGGTCTCTGTGGTCTAAAGAGGGTGTCTGGTGGTTTTTGGGTTTGTTGTTGTTGTTTTAATTTTGGTGAAAGTTTTGTGCATTCATAATAGTCATCTTGCAGCAGTCTTGTCTGTAACTTTTAAAGTTTTGCCTTGCATAGACATCAGATAAATGAGTGAACACTGAGATACTTGGCAGATTTTGTTACCAGCCATTTGTCAAGTATTTTGGAGGTACCCACAAGTTCCAAGAGTGGAAGAAAGAGGTATTTCACTACCTGCCCATTACAAGTTATTGTTAGACATATTTTTTTCCTTATTGTGAGAAATAGCTTCTGACCCAGTACAGGAATTTAACTAGCTAGAAATAGAGTTTAACAGTTATTTAACAGGCTCAGGAGAAGTTAAAGATCAAACCAGAAAGACCTTCTGGTTCCTTGCCAAAGTAATCGTACCATATGGACTTCCTATGCATAGGGCATTTCTTTTAGAACCTCATACAATTTCCATAAAAAAAGAATATTATCCCTCTAAATGCAAGAAAAACATTTGAATGTATTGAAAGCATGGCAGGTTTCCTTTTCATAAAGGGAAAGTCAGGAAAATCTCATATTTAAGGTTTGGTTTATATTTCCTTAATAGTTTAATTAGCTTCTCTGATCTGGAGTTGTCAGACCCAGCATTAAATAAGGAGAAATGTCTTTGCATAATGAAAGAGGAACACTAACTGCAATGACCTGGCTGAATTCCAGTTTGAATAATTACACAGGCTTAAATAAAATATCTTTTGACACTTCAGTTAAACAAAAACTTTATCTCCACCTGTCCTAATACTGCTAAAAAAGCCTTTGCATTTCATGTGAGAGTCAGATGTGTTTCATGGATAGGCAAAATGGATCTGGGCTATTAATAGGTGAACATGTAAAAAGAAGTTGATCCTGGGGAAATCAGTGCCAAAATTTCCTTTTACATTCTTAAGTACAGGATTCCACTTATCATTTCTGTGCCTGGTTTTGCCATCAACCTCACATGAATCTTGTGTAAATTACTTCATTACTTCATACAAAAGCTTTCCCCCCACCCAAATTCAGCTAATGGTGCTTAAAAATTGACCACAACCTTAAGTACAAATAATAAGCACTCTATTAGGCCTCTATTTTAACATAATTATGAGAAAGGCAAGTAAAAGTCTCTTTGGTTTAAGATTTTCCATTACAAGACTCCATTTTTCAGCTACTTATGTCAAATGGCCTGAGCACACTTATTCTCAACGTGAAGTCTTTTGGAAATTTCATTGCAAACAGTGTACATTTTTCTTTCTATCTGTAAAAAGGTGCTCAGATTTCGCAGACTTATGCGTTTCTTGAAACCATAGTTCTTATTTGCTCAGCAGTGACCTGGCAGAAATTGACACTTAGGTTTCTGAAGATGCCATCTGCACTGGGCATCCTCTGTCCCAAGGCTACAGGAGAAGAACGTGACTTTCCCTGTAATTTCTCTTCCTGTTACCACGTATGGCTATGGCACAGCATCTAATAGCAAAGCCTAATATCCTCTGCTCCTGCTGTTTTTCCTTCTGCTACCCTAGCAATGAAGGGATGGAGGCAACCTGAGGGGAATGGGGAGGATGCAAAATCGAGGAACACAGGATGAGGGAAAATCTGCTCAGGGCGACTTACTCAGCATCACAGAAGAATTCTGTGGCACACTCAAGCATATAATTTGCTTTTCCTAGAATAGCGTTATGGTTGCCAGACATGCTATGTAATATGGGATATCCTGCATTACAGTCTCAATTTCTGTGTCCTGTATTAAAACATACAGGTTATTAATTTCCCTGTATATTCCAGAACTATACAGTCATTGTAAAATCTGGTAATCCTACCACTAACTTTGATCTCCATGTTCTCTGTGATTTTTTTCTGTGTTTCCTTCCTCACATTGCGTGGGTGAATCAACTTCTGAGGGTCATAACAGGAGGCAGCAGTACCCACACAATCACACAGAGGATTTATGTCACTGCTAGAGCCAGACATGCGCGTGACTGACCTCAAGATGGGTTGCAAGTGGACCTTCAGGAAAGCAGTTATTGGATTAGGCACAGGAAGAAAGTAAGGCTGAGCACAAACTGAAATACCAGTTTTAGTTCTGGATCTGAAAGTGGTGAAGGGTTGAGGGAAAAGGCCTTCTGGTGATAACCCCTGCCCCACATACAAGGGAATCGCAGTGATGCCTCATGCTGGTTAGCTCGTTGTGAGACCTTTAGGGTTTCCTGAAAGCAATGGATCTGAATGGAGCAACACTATTCACAGGGATGCTGGAGAATAAGCCTTTGTGTTCAGGCCCAGTTTTGCTGATCCTCACCTTTTTTGTTCCACAGTTGATCTGTTGGGGTGGTTTTGAGGGTCCCTGTCCCACTCTGAATCCCAACTGAGAGCCTCCACTTGAGCTGAAATTCAGTGCTGTTCAACACAGACTGTAAAGACACAGCGAAAGCCACCATGACCATGGCGTGACCAGTACCAGAACTGGTGGACATTAGCTACCCTGAGTACACCTGTCTTATACTATACTGGAGCATTGTGGGCCCTTCACAGACCCCAAACTTTGACTCCCAGGGGCTAACAGGCTCTGTGGTGTGCCTGGCAAACCCACAGCAGGCCTCAGCAGACCGTCTGTTGACATTATCTGTTGAGAAAGGCTGCACTGAAGGGGCCTTCCCTGTGACATCAACTGCAAGCCCTTCTGCCATCTTCTGCATGTGAAGTTTTGAGGCTGTTAGAGAGAGCTGGGCCCTGTGCTGCTTGTGCAGCCTGAAGTTCTGGCTAACCTTCTCCTTTGCCTGTTACTTGTGGCAGCAATACTGAAACACTGTAAAATTTTGTTTTAAATGGCTCACTTGTCTTAATCTTTCTCAGTATCCCTTCCCCTGTAGCATGGCATATGTCTCCAGACACAGCTCCTCTGCACTGTGGCTGCTGGAGATTGTTTGCACTCACTGGAGTTCCTCTTCCTCTCCAGCAGTCTCATTAGAAATGTGCATAATTCTGCACTTGTAATTAGTATATGCTGTTTGAGGCTTAATTATACTATATGTTTGGGTTTATCAAATGCTGCTCATCTGTTATGTGAAAAACAGTTTAGGAATCCCAGCCTGACTTCTGCAGGAGTCTTCCCCCTTTGAAGTGGGAAGATAAGAGTCATGGCTGGGTCAGCACAACACGAGCACTTCTGCCCCCGCTCAGGGTGCCAGGTGTCAGCAGCTGAGCAAGATGGGCTCCTGTTGTGCAAACATTGCTGGAACACGTCACGTCCCACGGTGCAGCCCAGAGGCAGCGATAATCCTCAACTGAGACCTGTGAGAAAGCTGTATCAGAGCTAGATGTATTTTTCATTGCCTTGCCTTGCCTTGCCTTGCCCTGCCTTGCCTTGCCTTGCCTTGCCTTGCCTTTTTTCTTCCATTTAAATTTTCTTCTTGCTCTTAAGCATTTTCTCTTAGTAGTGACACCAGCTGCCTTTTTCTTTAAAGCAAACAGTTGTTATTCACCCATCACTGGAAAAAAATACTTTGTACATAGGCCATGAGCCAGTATTTTAAATGGAAATCATGGTGTGTGGTACTGCAAGCTATTTTAAATCTAATGAGAAATGCAGGAGATCTTGTAATGAAATGAGGCTGAACTTGGTGACCATGACTGTCTCTCAACATTGCACATATTAGTGCAGTTGAAAACATATACAAGCCTGCTCTTAGAGATGCACAAATATTTATTCTACCTACTGTTTTATAGAAAATTGAGTGTAGATAACATTAAAAAAATCAACTCTACAGCCCTAATAACTATTCTTTTGAATGAAGGAATATATTAAAAAAAAGTTATACCTGTATAATATAATAAAAGACAGAAGATATTTTCAGCTTATATTACAGGGATAAACTGACCCTAAGACATCCCAACACCTTAGTTTACAACATTCAATATTTGAACATGGTATTGAGAGTTTTGGGGGCATGAGGGGCAAGAAGAGCTAAGAGTTATCCAGTGTAACAGCAAGAATCAGAAGATGCTCCCACTTGCCCACACAAAAAAGTCTGCACTGGCATTAGTGTAATATATCGGTCATCATGTTGCTGGTTCAAGAAACTTACCCTCTCTTTTGGGTAAAACCCCTTCTTCTCAACATCACGGTTGCAAAACGTCCCCTACCCTACTGTCAGCGTGGTTAGCAGGACTTAGGCTGCCTGGAGCAAGGTACAATGACAAATGGGATTTGCCAAATGCAATGAGTCGCTGACTGAGAAGCAATCTAGTGATGACGCAAGCTGACCTGATGCCATTGAGAGTTGTATGACAGCAACTTATCCTAGGAAAAGAAAACTGATGTGTAACTTAATCTTTTGTGCATGTTAACAATTCAAGACTGTCTCTAAGGAGTACTAGGAAGGGGACAGGATGTCTTCCCATGTCTCCTGTGTAGGCTTTTGGCAGAAAATGAAGACAGTGCTCCTCTGTGTCACATCCCCTGCCAGCAATGGGATGGTGCAGAGACTGCACAGAGCACTTGGCACAGCACACACAGACAGGCTCCATCCTGGACTGCTGACAGATTAAACACAGAAGTAGATGGATGGTTACATCGAATAAGTGTGACATTATGTTAACAGGTCGTGTTAGTGCCATGCTTTGTTTACATGGCTTATGTGAACTCTGCTGCTTTCTATAGGAAAGAACAAAGTTTAACATGGTTTGTAATGAAGCCTCTGCTCATGCAAACAGAAAGCTGCATGTGTCACACATTGAGGATTTAAAAAGCATGTATGATATGTAAGATTAACCCATGTATAGTGTATATAGATATGTATATGCATATAGTTACATAAAACATATGTTTATACACATACATGTGTATATGTTATAAACAAGGCAGAATAAAGGGCAAATTGAGATGTTTCTGGTAAAAGCAGAGTTATCTTTTAAGCCTCTTCAGACTGGACACAGCCTTGAGTTACTTGGTTTTATATAAATTTATACATTGGTTTACATGTTTGCACAGTAATGTATGTGTATGGATAGATATCTGTATAATTTATATTGGTAAAGCCATATGTAAATGAGATATTGCCATATAAAATTGTAGTATTCAGAAGTGTGTCATAATTTCATTAAACATTTCTTCAAGATATAAGAAATACATCATATAGACTATTGAGCACTTCAAAAAGGCCATGAAGAATCTCAGTCTCACATTAGAGAATTCAGCAATAATCTTTACTTGAATACATGAAGTTAAAAATGTTGAAAAATGGAGGTGGAGACAACGTTCCATGGATGTGCTTGCAAGCATCATATCCATGTACGAAACATCAGATTTATGTGTGGCAACAGGAACTGTACACATTCCCTAAGTATTCTCCACACCCTGAATCTGAAGAGAAGAAAGACAAAGACTATTTGCTGCAGAAGCCGAAAGAAAGAGAAAAAGGTTGCTGACCTGAAAGTTAAATTATGTCTCTTGTCCGTTTTAAAACACGCTTGTGAGACTCAGTGGGAAAGGTCTCAAAATACATCCCCCACTGCTTCAGTTCTGTCATTTACTGTCATGCTGAACTTGCAAAACAAACCACAGCTCAACGTGCGAGGTGGTGTGAGAATTAAGCTGCAGAAGTTTTGTTTTGGAGGAAGTTAATCACACAAGATACCTGTGAGAAATTTGGTACCCGGAGCATATGATATGCTCAGACCTTGAAGAAACTGCCAGACAGGTTTTCAATAAATCGTATACTTGAAACACAGATCAATATATTTATTGCTAATGTCAGCAACAGGCAGTACATCTGTACCAGGATATTCTGGCTGCTGATCTGATAGATTCACTTATATCATTGAAATAATATCTTGGCTTTCTCTACCTTTGGCTTTCTAATGGGAAAAAACTGAAAAGATGAGGAGCATGAATCATAACAAGAACTGGTACTTTTGTGGTATCTATTATCACTTGGCTTGTTTTAACCAAATAATTTTAGGGAACCATGTCATGTTCCTGCCAGAAGACTTAAATGTTCTCTGAAGTCAATGATTCAGTGGTGTTTCAATGAGAAAGATTGTTTTGATGCTAACTCATTAGGGAGAATAAAGTCAACATACACATGGAGTTTAAATTTCTCTCTCTCTCGAAAAATACACAGCTGATTGTTTATTATTTTTGAATGTGCAGGAATTGGCACCTTTAAAAAGAGCTAATTTATTTAACTGCCTAGAATAGGATTTAGGGAATTTAACAGGAAGCTTGGTTTGGAGATACTGGCCTCAGTCCACAGTCTGCATCATGTGCAGCTAAATCTTCTGGTTCAAGGTGATTACAGGAAAGGAGCTAGATCATGTTCAAGTTTTCACACTCAGTTATGCTTCACTAACATCAGAAGAACAAACTGGGATTTGTAAATATCCTTACTGGGTCTTATAAGGTCCAGAAATCTTCATTATCCCCCCTTTCATCCCAGCTTACTCTTCTATGCCCAGAACCAATCTATCCATGGCAGTAAGCATGTATTAAGATGGTTTATAAGGAGACAAACTGCTTTCCATATTATGGTATATGACTCTTTGGTCCTATGTCACATGCAGTAAACCATCATCACAGATTTTTTGTTGAGAATTGGATTTCTTCTGGAGAATTGTAACTTTGCCTCACAGAAATCTGTTCTTGGTGTCTGTGACAATTTAAAATACGTGGAAAAGTGCATGGGAGATTAATTAACTGTGAGTTCAAGGAGGGAGGAAAAGTAGGGAATAAAGTTCCTAAAGAGACCAAACATCACGTGAAGGTGCAGGAGGAGAGGAACGGAGATGGTGACTACACTTGGGCACAGGGAACATGGGACCAGAAAGGTCCTTCCAACTCACTGGGCACAGTAGCAACCACATCCTACAGTACCACTCATAAACTCTAGAAATTCCACCATAAAACTGCTTTCCTAGTATGGAACTAAAACCAGATCTTTCTCAGACTGACAGTTATAGCCATAGAAAAAAACATGCAGGATTTTTCCACTTTCTTTTTCTTTTGTTTGTGAGTGTCTGTCTGAATAACAAGGCATACTGCAGCTCTGATCTTTTTCAGGCCTCAGCTATGGTTCATACATGACATTAACAAATAGAAACTATCACAATCAGAAAGGAGTAATGATGCATTGATGACATTTGCAGGGCTTTACTTATCATCATCTCCTGCACCAGGAAACCTTCAGTGTGCGCTGCTGGCCACAGTGTGCAAAGGCCACCTCTGTGTTTTGTCTGATCTGAAAGACCACACTCTGGAGTCTAAAATAATATATGTCTAAATGCCCTGCAAAGAGCTACTTGGCTGAGCTTTTCACTTGCTTTTGCAGCTGCACAATCCTGGCACTCAGCAAAGCAAGTGGCTTGTGGCTGTGGCTGAGAAATCCTGAATGGATGGAAGGAACAGGGTATTTCACACTGCCGCTATGGGAAAACGTCGAGCTCTCCACGATGACCCTCCTGTGTGCTGATCCCCTGTGCTGGATTATGCTGTTTTTACTACTGAAATGCCACTAATGGGAGATTTGAGAGCTGGTTTATAAAGCATGGTATTTAATCCCTGCTTTAGTTTAACATTTGTCAATGTCGTACTGCAGCATTGGGCTGTAGAACTGAGGGACCATTTGCAGTTTACTGCAAGCCACTGAAATACTTTTAGGTTTGTAACCACAGCAAAAACCTTCTATTTCAGATATGGTCAGATATAAATTCACTGGCAACAGAAAGCTCACTTGTCTGACACCAAGAATGCTTCCACTCTGAGATACTAAAAATGCTTTGAGGTACATTTCTTGAAACCTTGACCTTTGCTTTATTATTTATGAATTTATAGAGGTTTTGTGTACTTTTAAAGCACACAGAGAATTTAAAACTATAGCTTTTTGAAAAAGTGAGGTTCAGCGGTTACCACATTAACCTGGGATTCAGAGGACACAGGGATAGTTCTCACCTTTGCGTACGGCCTTGACTAAGTTATCTCTTTCCTTGTTCCTTATTTTCTGCTGTAATTAATACGGCTATATTGATGGTTAACTTTTCATTGTCCTTGCAGCCCCAAGGGAAACATCGTAGCAATTGTGACTACTTTTGTGATTTTAAAAAACTGAAGCTTTTTGATGAATTCCTTTGAAAATGATACAAAGCTTTAGGTTTTGCTGATTTAATAGTAATGAGAACTGCTGAGTAAGCCTTGTCCTTGAAGGAAGGGCAAGAAAGCACTCATTACTCTGAAGTCTTTCTATGTGGATTAGACCTACAATTTTGCACAGTGTATTTCTGGTGTGTTTCCTTTTTTATTTTTCTTTTCTTAATGTGGCAACAATAAAAACAGCAAATCTTCTGGGGTTATCTTCATATTCTCTCTGGTAATGACTAGATCGTGATGAGAGTATTGGAAGCTCAAAGCCTTGGAAGGTCTCACTGGGGTAACACTGGGGCCCTTCCAAAGATGACGAAAGTCAGTAGCAGTTTTTCCATTGACTTAAGTGGGTTCTAGATTACATAGACTATGTATGTCCTATTTTGCTGTGTATTTAGGAACAAGCTAGCAATTAAGGGTTGACTTTGCAAAGAATGTATGTAAAGCATGCTACCAAGGACTTCTTGGATGCAAAACCACCCTTGCAAAAAAAATAGGTGTCTTTTTCAGAAAAGTCAGCCAACTGGCTGAAGTGACTCTCTCTGCAGATGAGAATACATTTACAGGTAAATTAGCTCTGAGTTAATCCAAAACAATAATAGATTTTCAGAAAAACTATAGACAAAGTGATAGAAATAACAACAAATCAAAGCATCCTGCTTTGCAATGATACAGGCTTTTTGTTTCCTTCTGCCTGGGGCTCTAGAGGCTCTGAAGTGGAATAAGGTACAAATGTGACAGTCAGAGCCACCTCATCTTAAAGGTGATCAGCTGACTTCATGCATGACCTTCAGACTGAAGTGACAAAAGGGCCATTCAGCATTAGGCCTTAAGATGTGAACAGTCCAGAGAGTTTTTGGATGATTTTCTGGGCAATTAAGTCCACAACCTGCCCAGGAATAATTATAGCTCACTCATTTGCTGTGTTGTGCTTACGTTGTCAACACTGCTCTTTAGGGACACCTGTGATGTTGTGAGAGGAAATGGGAGCTGGAGATTAACCCCTCCTCCCCTTTCCCAGAACAAAACATTGCAACCCCTTGGCCTCTTCTACATCTCACTGCCCTAATGTGAGATTCAGAAAAATGTGCTGTTCCCTGGTTGTCCTTTATGAGTGACTTGGGATCCCCAGAGCTGCTCCCTTGCTGCACCCAGTCCTTCCAGTGACTCGAGAACCTGGATGTTTCTTCCTTCCATTCCCCTGCCTGCTTTGTCCTCTCATGTCCTGCACGTACGTGTCAGATATACATTCATCCCATTCCCAGATTTTGTCAGGACCTGGTAGAATCCAAGTCAGGGTTTTGTTAAAAATATTTCTATGGGCACTAGGAAAATTGATGGTCAACTACCCTGCTGAGTATTTCAAGTGCTTGATGGAGGATGGCAACTCCTGTGTTTTGAGAGTGGGAGGGCTCTGAATTGTACTACTTCCTCCGGTCTTGAATGTGGTTAGACTAAATCATAGGGCGTAGAGAATGAAACGCCAGCTGTGCTGCAGTGCTGCACAATGGCAACAGCATCCACAGCTGCAGTCCTTGGGTTTGGTGACAATGTGAGGAGTACTGAGACAAGCAGATCTTGACTCGTTTTTCTAAGAATAGCCCTGCCCTGCTGATGTACTCTTGGACGCAGCTCTATTTCCAGAGAGCTGCATTTGAACAAGAAAATCCAGTGAAAGCTAAAGTGCTCCTGGATAGGTCATATCCCAGAAGATGTAGCTATTTAAAGATTGACCTTTACAGTTTCAGATCAGAGTCTGCTCTGTATTTCAATAACGTATATAACAATTTTTCTACTGAAGGTATGATAAAGCCCTTTCTTCTTTTTTTTTCTTGTAAAAAGAAAAAACCTTTCCTCCTTGTTTACTGTTGACAAATTGGAATTTTGATACTGAAGAAACCTCTAAAATGAGCAAAATAAGAAGGCTACTATGGAGATACTCCTAGCGTCTTCATAAAGGGTGAGGAAAATAACATTTTCTTTATCCATATACAGAGCTTTGACATACAATTCCCAGCCCTCTGGAAAGAACCAGCCTGGGAAGAAGAAAAATGTAGCTCTGTATCCCATGTTACAGGTCATTTGCACCTTCTTCCAACAAAGGGTGCAAGCAGCAGCACTTATCAAAGAAAGCAGAAGGTATGTGTGTGGTACCAAGGCTGCCATCCAGCTGAATCAGATTTGTATGAGTCGCAGGACCACGGTTGTCCATTGTGTTATGGCTGTGGCAGACCTGTTTTCGGAAATGGCTTCAGCAAACATCTTTGAGACAGGATATAGTCTGAATATCAGCCCTTCTGGATAGTATAACACTTTTGGATTGTGTAACATGCCTTTCAGAGAGAATCTCAGGAATCTATTACATTTTGGATATCTGGGAATGTACTTACTTTTTTTTAAATTGAAGACAGAAGTTACTGTCTACTTGCAGTTTAAGTTAACTGATTTTTTTTTATTCTGGTAGTGGGAATGACATGAATAACACTAAAATTCAGAAGGTCAGAGCTGGATGGTTGTCAGAGCTGGATGGTTGACATTGAATGCCCTGTTCTTGTTAGTGGGATGTGCATTGAAACATATGAAGGAAGACTCGAGCCATCCTTCCAGACTCTCGCTGTCTCCAAAATGTATGTCACTGATTCTTCCAAGAGTCCTCAAGTATAGTGAGGACTTACCCTATCTGTTAAGGTGCTGCATGGAAGCTTGAGGGAAGCTCCAGCCATGCAGGATATCCCATGAGGGAGGGCAGATCCACCACCCAGTTCATGGTGTACTCTCAGAAATCAGGATTAAAGGAGTTGGGAGAAAGGGAGTGTTGATGGTCTCTCAGCTAGCGCAGTTCTGTGGTTGTCCTCAGCCCCTGCAGGAGTGAGATCAGCTTGATTTCTAAACGTTGAACAAACACTGTGTTTTTGGTATTTGCCCAGTCATTTTGGCTGCAGGATGCTGATAGAACAGCAGGGAGGGCACCTCATACTTTGAGATGACACAGTCAGACTGATATTTACCTTCCATGTTGGAAAAGAGACAGTGAAGAATTTTGTCACAAAAAATACGAGATTTTGGCTGTTGAAGACAATGTAGAGCAGAAATTTAAACTACCTTTTCAGCAACTCAACTTTGATTACTGCATTATTTAGCCAGTACAGTTGTGTATGTTAACCTCATTGCTATGGTTCAGCTTACACATTTACATCAGTACCTCTGCTTCCACTGGGTATATGGCAGTGCTGCTCAGAGCTACCTCCCTGCATGGATCAATAAAGGGTAAACATAAGTCTTCTGAGGGTATTAATGTTCTGAAAACTCAGTCTTAATTAACAACAACCTCTTTCATTATCAGAGGGATAGCTGATAAACTGCATATCTGTCAGGTCTGTGTAGCTTCTTGAGGGAGTCAGAATCAGTTCACATTAAACAATTCACATCAAAAAGACCCAAATACTTCTCTCCATTACTCCTCATGTTCCCCTACCCTCCAAAATGGAGGAATTCTCTATTTCAGGATACAAGTTTAGACTATCCACTCAAGACCTAGGTCCTGAATTCATGCTTGCTCTTTGCAGTTTGGGGCAGCAGCAACTGCTAGAGGCAGCCTCCAAAGACTGAACCTCATCTGTGCAAACACATTTCTTGAAGCTGTACACAGGCTATGGTCAGTCTGGGTGAAACAATGTTTGTGTATGCATTACAGATGAGGAGAGGTCATGCATGGTGTCTGCAACAGAGCAGAGAGATAAGCCCTCGCCTCTGAGTGGCAATCCTAAGCCTACAGATTGAAACATTGTTTTTCTGCTCTGAGAAATCTTGACTTTTGGGTTTTGTTTTGGGGATTTTTTTGCATTTTTCTTTTCTTGGGTTTGAGTCAATAAGCTAGGCAGCTGAACAGTGGGAAAGCTCCTCACCAGCCTCTGGACGTGGGATTTTAGGGCAGGCTGCTGAGGCAGTGACCTCTGAGTGCAAGGTGAGGACTCTGAGTCCTGCTGGGATGCCGCGGATGGATCGGCTCCTTCTGCGCTGTGCAGGGAGAGAGGATCTTGGCACAACTGCATCTGTACAGCTGGTGGTGTGCAACCCTGCAGCAAAGTCATTGCTCTCCCCTGTCTGGGTTTCTGGCCAGAAGAACTGGTTAGTTACTGCAGACTGGAGCCTGGAAGCGGACTATCACATACGTGGTGCAGACAGCTTAAAGAAAGAAAGGGCTTTTCAGCAAAACAAGGAATGAATTGAACTGACAGTATTAATATCTTCACCAACACTCTTATTCTCCTGGAAGAGGAACTATTCAAACCTATCAAATTAAATGCCTTACAGATCTAGATTAAACCTGCTTCATTGTGGAGGCAGAGATAAGGGAGCTCTATTAGTCATCACTTTGCTCATCCTCTACTTAGTTTCTAGGGTTTAGAAACATTTCTTGATTTTCCTTTGATAAGTTTGACTCTTTCCAGAAGCAAGAGACCCTCATGCCAAAACTGCTCATGGTGGCTGCAAAACCTACTTTCCCTGTATGAGGAGGGTGGGAACACAAACCAAATCTACTGCACCCTGGGAGAGAGCCCTAACCAGCACCTTGTGAACTGAGCGATCTCTCTCAGAAGCAATTTCTTCTGCAGAAAACTTGTGTTGCACATGGCAGGATAGTATGGAAAATTTTGGTGTTAACAAATAATTTTTCCCCTAAGTTTCATGGAAAAATTCCTGAACTGCTCTATATTAGGTATTAAGCCCACTCTGGTTAGAGGTGTAGCTTTACCAACAAAAGAAGTAATATCTGCACAGTGTTGTCTGCGGTCTGTTGGAGTAGTGACAATTACAATGGCAAAACACTACTGGAACGCCTGGCAAAGGAACAGGCACAATTTACTGGCTATGAAGTTCAGTTTAGGGCAAGATGAATAGGAACACTGGTCTAGGGAGCAGATCACTGGCTTAAGATGCAAGAGAACAGGGCTCAACTCTTGGCTTAACTTCAGACTTGTGAGCTACTTTGGGGAAGACACTTAAATCTTTCCTGTGTCGCAGTTCTCCATCCATAAAAGAAGGATAATTATACTTTCCTACATCAACAGGATGCAGGAAAAGTAAATCTGCTGATGACTGCAAAGCCTTGAGGTATTACAGGAGGGAGGGTCTAGACAGGGATGTGTTCAATTCTGTTTCTTCCAGCTAAGGAAAGAGAATGCAGAAAATATTTTCTAAAGACATATTGTAAGATTATTTTCACCTCTCCCAAATGTGGCATGTAGAGGTATTTTTACCTTTTTTCTCACCTCTATTCCTTTTTAAGCACATTCTTTCCTTCCCTTGCAGGCAGAGACAGAGATATAGCAAAGCAGACGATGTCTAAAACATGCTTCAGCTCTGATTCAATGGTTTTCTGACACTGAAAAAAACAGAATTTTAGTGTTTGATTTTATAGTGCCATTTCTGAGAATTCAGGATTCCACCTTGGTGCTCCAGATCCTTTGCAATAGTCTATGAGATCTGCATGGTGTCAGAGGGAGAATTTCTTGCAGTCTTTGTCCTTTCCAGGAGTTATTTTGTGTGACATTATGCTGATGGATTTGCTATGGCATTAGTCAAAACTTTTTTCTACTAACAATTTACACACTTATTTTCATGTAGGAAAGCAAGCAAAAAACCACTCATTTCTGGAAGATAAACATTTTACTTACTGATTTCTGGACTGTAGTTTCCTTTAACGAAACAGATGAGAGCTAAGTGCAGGCAAACTGGATCCAGCTATATAAAGTCAGGCACCTCTGGAGCACAAATAATTTCCTGTGTCAGAGGACATTGCACTCTGAAGATACCTGTTGCTCATGTTTGACTGTAGAGGAAACCTGGATGACTTATCTAGGCTAGTTATCTAGTTTTTTGGATAGGCAAATTTAGGCAAAGAATCCTTATAATTGCCATTAATATTCATGCATTTTAAATCATTGCATTACATTCTCTGAAGTCTCTAGACTTAGATTAAAATAAGCTTTCCACAATTCAGGCACCTAAAATGCTAGGCATTTTTGGATCTGTAGGGCTTCTTGCATACAGGACTTAGGTGTTTTCTGAGGAAAAGGCTTGACTCTGACTTTATTTGGCTATCTGTGCTGTTGATGTGATCTGACCTCGATTACTGCATCTCAATTACACACTGATCTCTGCCACTTGCCAACTTTTTGGGTCAGAAAGCCCCATGGTAAGTGCTCAGTAGTTTTCAAACTCACCTTTTATGTGAAGTCATGTGATATTTCTATTATTATTTTTTTATTTTACCAGGAACAGTCACCCTTCACTTCCTCCCTCCAATAAAGCCTGAAGGTGGGTTCTGTATCCCCTTATGACTGTGTGACGTGGGATTTGCCCCTCCTGTACTGGATGCACTGCTTACACCAGCTGATGGGGGTGACTGAGCTACTACTTTACCCTTTTTCTCAGTTCCCTTAGAAATTGACGGAGATTTTTTTGCAGTGGAAGTGAGGAGGCAGTCTCAAGGGCTGGCATTTCCCTGTCCCTTCCATCCCCAGCAGCATCTTGGTGCTGGTTTGGGCCAAGAGCAGACTGCAAGGTTTGCACAAATCTGTCACTAACAAGACTTTCTAATGGCACCTTCTAAAGTAGCTGCAGCGTTCAATGGAAATCAGTCATGGGAGTAAAAGAAGACTGTACAGGATGACGAGTTTTGCTGCTTTTAGAGATAAGATTTAAACTGATACGTGGGATGGGGGAAAAACATAGTATTCTCTTCATCTTGTTCTGTTTCGGCATTTGTAAGGGCCCAGTCACTGTGCCATCTAGGCATGAAAGATACCTTGTGTCAGCAGGATATGCATCAAAGGAGCCTTTTTCTAATGGATAAACCTGATATCAAAGAACTGAAGAAACTGAACCAAAACTTACAGGTGTCCTTTGCTTTGATCATTAATTAAAATGTGACTTATACTCACAGTGTCCCTATTAGAGGACTTGACACAACAAAGCATCTGAGGTACCCAACTATTTCTTGTACGCTGTGAAAGACAGGTGTTCATTCCTGGAAAAGCTTTGAAGCTAAAAATAAAATAAAACAAAATAAAAATTAAAGGATATTTCCAGGCACTTAGTAATCATCTTAATACTTACATTTGAGGGGGTTTTGTGTGTGCATTAAATGCTGACAAAAGTCCTGGCTGGAAAGGAATGCAGACAATAAGGTAAAGTAAAGCTTTGTAAGTCATTTGAGATCAATCGTCAGAGAATACGTCTCAGCCGTGTCATTATCAGATTAATAGCTGAGTTCCAATTTAAGCTGGAATTATTTGGATAACAGAAATCAAAAGGAAAGTTTTTGCAAACAATTTGCCTTGAAGCAAAATAAAAGTTTTAGAGATAGATTTTTTTTGTGATTTTCACCACACCCCATGAAGTTCTATGCAGACTGGATGTCTTTGAAGGCAGACCATGGGAGAGACCCCAGCACCTTGGGTTATTTCAGCCTGAACTGTAGTATGGATCAGGCCCTCTGGTCTTCCCAGCAGTCAGCCCAGACGCTGGAAACCCAGCCTATGAGTGTTAATGGGCCATAGAGCAGCAACATAAGTGTTGATGATCCAGAAAAGCCAGCCTAGGGTAGAAATTTGAGGATGTCTTCTTACAACAGGTCATTTGGCAAGTGAGCTTTCCTGCAGCTTTTCGCTCTGCTTTGCTTGCCATGGCAAACTTTAAAAACAATCTTCCAGCCTTACCATTTTCTTTTGCCTCCTACTCATTTTGTGTTCCATCCCTTCATCTTGCTCTCTTATTCATCTTTCATAAGCTTACAATCAAATATTTAAGTTTATCTCTTGTTTGAAATAGCATTGAACATGCCTGGGGTTGAATCAGCTTTTAAAGGCAATTTGCATGTAGAGAATAGAAAGTGTCAAAATAATCCTGCTGCCCTACCCAAATATTTAGCAACTTCTTAAGCATTAAACACATTTTATTTTCCCCTTTCTTGCTGTGACTCTATGAGTTTCATTAGCATTTCATAAATGTATTGTACTCTGTGAGTAGTGGTTGTATCATCTGATCTTTATAATGTGTTTCTCATGAGGTGTCACACTGTGCTGTGACCCTGCGGTGGTAGCAGTTACTGGTGAGTGCTCTGTGGCTCCCAGTGCCATGACTGGTGTCTATCCCCAAATTCATGGTGTTCCAGAAGGAGCGAAGCATCAGAGGAGAGCATCCTTCAAGTGTCAGTCCCTCCATTATCTACAGGTACTACGGATGCTAATGGCAATTTGTTGTTAGACTCTTCCAACCCCAAAATGTAGAATAACTGAATAATTTCTGCAGGTCTGGAGAGATCCTATTCACTCTGTGCTGTGGTGGGTACAGTGGCAGTGCAGGAGAAGGCAGCACCACCTCAGGTCAGGTCTGTTACAACTTAGATGAGGACCCCCTTGTTTTTATTGCTTCCAGTCATGGGGACCAGCTCCCCATTTGGCTTAAATCTTTCTTTAATTTGTGCCATTTGAAAATCTGAAGAACTCATACTATACCACGTAACAATTAAATCAAAGAATTAAAGAGTAAGCCTAGAGTTGGCTCAGTGAAATGTGTTTCACAATGTTAGGTTCACCAGGCTGACTTCTGTAATTCAGGACTTCCATGAAACATCCCAGGCTGAAAACAATGACAACCTTTGAGCAGAGTCAGTAAAAGACGAACATGCAAAGCAAATCACAGGGTTTCTGGCTAACTTTCTGTGAGAAGGATGACCCCGTGAAGTCCTGTGTCACTACAAGTGGGATCTACCTCACTGCACACCCTTGGTAAAGCCCACAGCACAACCACAGCTGTGGAGCTCTCTTCCCGAAGACCTGACAACCCCTTTACACATTGCAGAGGATTTCTCTATCAGGGTTCAGGGTCTGATTTTGCAGAATAAGTGACGCCAGGATATGAGAGCATTTTTCCTCCCCACCACCTTTTTTTCCCCTGAACACAGCAGTTTACAATACTTCGAATGTTAGTGGCCAGTTTCGACTTTGTCTTGGTCCTTGATGTTGCACCTATAGGTAGATACATCATTGATACATGTTTATATTTTGTTCTGCACTTTAAATAAATACCTACAGAGTGGACCATTGACATTTTTAGCTGTAACATACTTTTACCACGTGTTATGCCCATCCATAGATACTGTGTCCTCACTTTTTAGTTAGCAGCTTAACTTGTTATTTGTCTGTAAGCACCCTTAAGGAATACTTCCGTGAAATACAAAAAGCTTGCAAGTATACTTGAAACTATCAATTAGCTAGATGAATAACATGAAGGGTGAATCAAGAAAGCCATTCGGAACAGCAGACTAGCAAGGACAAAACTTTTCATCCTTTCCAGGAAGAGTGTCCTTGATTTCTATTATCATTAACATCTGCACTCTTCAATTCAGATCATATGCCTTTAAAGAAATGTAAATTAAGTCCATATTCCTGGACATTCATTTTTAAACATGGACTGTAAAACCTTACCCTCTGTGGCAGAGATGCAATATCACCCTGTTTACTAATGACCTAAGAGTCTGGAATTTGAATAAAGAGAAAGCACAGGCAGTATCCATCTCCCTTTACTCATCCCAAGACTTTAAAAGAGAAGGCAGTCACCTCCCATTTGCACAGCTATTGCTGATGTGAGACCTAACCCATGTCTTTTAGAGTCTACTTTATCTTTGTAATCTTCATGGAAAAGGATTTGCCAGGCAAAATATCCCTAAAAGAAATTATTTTGTAATTGCATTGTAAGGAAAAGAGAATTCTAGCATTGAAAGTAACTAAAGAAATTAAAAGCACTGAATGTCAAGGTCAGATGCAGCCTTAGGTGTCAGGTGGAAAATGGAAGGGCAAAACTCACTCTGCTCTGCTGATTTTTGACTGCAGTGTATGTGAACTTCTGTGACTGACTGTTATTTAATTGTTGGCTGTTCTGTGAAATATTGATTATTCCGAAAGTCTGTGTCAGTAAATGTCCAAGTCATCATTAGCCAATGAAGATATGTGTTTTATTCTGGAATTATTGCTGTATCTTTAGATATATAACCGAACACTTGAGCTATCTCTTCTTGGCAGGCACTGAGAGAAGGCCTGTATGTAAACTTATATATTTCCCTTCCAAGAATTGTAAGAGAGGGAAAGGCTTAACAAGAAAATCTGATAAAGAAAATTTGGTGTCTGATTTAGAGTAAATATGTCCCCCTAAATTGGGGGATTGGACTAGATGATCTTTTGAGGTCCCTTCCAATCCCTAATGTTCTGTGATTCTGTGTAATTAAAATTACAAAGTTGGCCAAGGAAAGAATTTGGGATGGATTGTTTATTTAATGAAGGGTTAAAGTGCAGCCTTTACTCTGATATGCTAAGTTTTGCTGATGGGGCCAAGCGCTGTTGGTAGAATTGTTTAAAAAACTGAGTGAAGGGTTTGGGTGAAATTCAGCTCTGAACTGAGCACCTGGCACCTGTGTCTGTAAGGCACAAGATCTGCCTGTGCAGAAGCACCAGGGCAGATTAATTCACCATATATATAATTAATGTGTGTGTGTGTATGATTCTTTCTGCAAAAAAGCTTGACTGTAACAGGTGGTATTATGAAATCTCCAGTATTAGAAAGCTCTGCATCAGTGTGTGTGAGCCATCTAGAACTGATGGGGCACAACAATTAAAACCACATAAAAATGAAACAAAAAAACCCTGAAGTACAACCCAAAGGCTTTTAAGATCAAATATAAACAGCAAGAATAATATTTTTACTTGTATATGCATCTTTAGCCATAAATTGTGTATGTGTATTTAATTTTTTTAACAGACTATCACAATTTTATGGATCTGACTCATGAGAAAATGTGGACATAGTGTCCTATGTCCTTCCTGTCACCCTCTTGTCATCCATGATATTTTAATTATCCATTTTTTCCTTATTTCTCCATCAGTGTCTGGAAATAACACTTGTTTTTACAACCGCCACAGGATTATTTACAAAACACTTCTGGCATTTTTGTCCTGGAGTTATGAGTAGAATGAAGATTGCTGATTTACCATTGCTGCAAACAACTTTTTTTTTTTTCAGAATTTCCCTCATGCATTCACCTACCAAAATTCAGTTTCATCAAAGAGTGTAATGAAAAAAACTACAAGTAAAGAACTTACCTGGCAAGAATTAATACTTCTTCACAAATCAGGGGTCAATATCTTTTCAGACGATTTTTCTTGGCAAGCCCAAGCAGCTGACTTCAATACAGGAGCAACTGGATGAGGTTCTATGGTTTGAATTAAAGAGGCAGCCTAGGTGATCTAATGTTTTTACTCAAACCTTTGCATCTCTGAGATGTGGATAAGTCATGTGAGTCAGGCTACTTACACACAAGCATTTTAACCACAACATCATGCTTTTTTATTGTGCTAGGCCTCCTCTGAGGAGGCCCATCATTACATTGATCTGCAAAGCCCAAGTTTTGCTTTACAGATCTTTGGTTGAGCTGTGTTGTTAGGAAGGTTACAGCTTAGTTTGATAATAGCTGTTAGGGACTCTTTTGTACCCTTTCTAAACTGCATAGCATAATAATTCCTGCAAGCAGTTGAAGATTGTGGTAACTGAGTATATGAACATATTTTTGGATTACAGCTGTGCTTTTCTAGTTTGAAGCTGTCTGTCAGAGACTGTAGAGAACATGAAATGTGATCAACCAAAACCATAAACAAAAATCCCAGCCCAACAACCCCATGGAAAAACAGCCAACTGCAGTCTGGATTACCACAACTGTCAACAAGGTTTCCATTCAGAAATCCTCTCTTTGGCCTGTCTTCTAATACTATCACTAATGGAAGGAATGCTCTTAAAGAAGGCAAACTCCTTTATATAGTTGCTTTTGATCACATACCAAGTCAAGTTTCAACCAGAGAAAACGAATAAACATCTGTAGGAATTTGCAAACAATTATAGCCTGCTTTTTTCTGCCTCATTCTCTCTCTGCCTGTCTCAATACAAGTGTATGCAGACATGCATAACTTTTTCAGATTTGTTTAATATTCAAATATTATCCAGTGACATTTTGCAGTCATGGAATTTTTCAATCCACGTTGCAAATTTTCTCCAGAGATTCAAAACTCTGCAGCCGAATTGCGTTGCTTCGTTCTGAGTTCTGAGCAAGGGAAAGTGCAGAGTCCTGCATCTG
>NW_010190228.1:0-21525 GCF_000695765.1 Mesitornis unicolor
CTCTGCCTTCTAGCAGAACAACACTTCCCCCAGCTTGGTGTCATGATCTTGGTGTCATGATCTTGCTTGGTGTCAAGATCATGTAGATGATCTTTAAAGGTCCCTTCCAACCCAATACATTTTATGATTCTGGAAAAATAATGTAAAACGTAAACCATTGGAACCTCAGACACTCTGCCTGGGGTCAACGTGAATGTGAATCTTTACTGTACCAAAAAGAGCTTTTGATCAAGCATGCACTTCACTAGCTTGATTTCTCACCTGATACTGTGGTTTCACTTGGTTAAGCTTTTTTTGTAGTTCCAAAACAATAGAAAGGTCACTTCCAAGGTCAACTGTTGCTGCAAGCTGAAGTGCCTCTTGAAGAATCTCTAATCCATGGGTAGTCTAAAAGATAATCAAACAGTTCAGTGTTTATAAATGTAACACATAAAAAAAAGACAAAACCAAAAAAAACCCAAACAAAACATTTAAATTCAAATCTAAATTTGTAACAAGAACCTTCAACAAAACACTCAAATGTTGTCAGTAGATTTAAAAACAAACAAACAAAACCAAACAGAAACCAAACCAAAACAAAAACAAGCCCACAAACCACTAGCTAGTGCTGCTTTTAAGGAACACTGTACACTATTCTCCTCCTATGCCAAGGAGGTCTCAATCCTCTTTCCTTATAAATGTGGTGGGACTTGAGTTTAGTTAACTAATAGGACACAGCTTAGTTTTGTAACTATTAAATCACAACAAAATAGTTTTTTTAAAAAACCCAACAAAAATAAACCTAAAGCACTGTATAGTATATGGACTTGACTTAAAATGTGAAGTGAGGATTTGGACTTGTATGTGTTTGAATAAGGGCAAAAAAGATCAAAAACAATGTTTCTTGATGACTATCTTAATGGCAGAATAGACTGTGAAGAAATATCTTACTGCTCTGTCTTTCTTAAATGATGTCTATAATAGTTGATGAGAGAGTCACAGACAAACTGATGACAATCTGGAAATGTTTGCCACAGTTGCTTTCTTCCTATCTATTTTACTTACAATTTTTAGTTGTTCTTTAAATATCCAGCACTGTTGCTTGAAGGGTTTTACTTGAGTAATTTTAAAATTCCAGACTGCCCAAAGATCAGTCAGCTCTTTCTTTTCTTTACTCAGATTAACAATGGTATCTTCTGTTACTCGTACAGATTTTTCTACTTTTAATATTAAAATCTCATTTACCTGGCAAATAAACACAGAGTTTTTTCCACATATATTTTCATAAAATACAATTAAAACCTCATAATATTAAAGTCTCAAGAAAGCTTAATAAAATACAACTATTCTAGTGTAATTTCTTTGAAAATTTCTGGTACTCTAGGTGTCTTTAAATACACTGTTATCTTAGGAATAAGCATAGATCAACGCAATTTGTATTCCGACAGAACTAATGTTAAAGTTTAAAATCCGGAACAGGGCAGTAATGACAATTGCCATCTGATGGCTGTTTAACACTCATACAAAATAAGTAATCTCTGAATAGACAGAACTACCCAAAATGGCAGTTTTGGGGAACAGTAACTGGAAAGTGCAGTGGAGGAAGAAAAGACCACTTCTTTCTGCTGATAACCAAACTTCCAGGTCTTTAGAGAGATATTATCTGAAGATATGTTTAGACCTTAAGTGACTGCAGTGCAACCTATTCACACATATTCAGCTTGCCTTTACACTGTCTTTACGTCTGTGTCTGGCTGCATCCAGCTGTGACAGCATGCACTTTAACCCACACTAATTGCCTGAGTACTTTCCCTCCTTAAGTAGGTTTTTTCAGCTCATCTGGCATGCTGCTGTATGTTATCAACACCAACTTGCCCTTCTCACCCAAATGTAACCGCTCCATAGTCTGTCCTATAAAAGCAGAAAGAACAGCTGGGTATCCAAGCTGTCTACAATAATTTGGATCACCTTAGGAGGAGTGGCTTAGGGGATGGTTGCACATCTTAAATGTTCATCTCATGAAGGAGTGCTGGAAAATTAAATAGGGATGCCTAGGCAGCGCAGATGAACATAAAACAGAATGTACAGACACCAGGAAAGATTATCTGTAAAGAAGTAGCTGTAGCACCCATTTCTTCAGAAGAATTTCATACACTCAGTTAGTAAGAACTGCCTCTTAGTGGAAGTAAAATATACTTAATGCTGTACTTGCCTATATGCTGCTTTACAACAAGAACAAAATAGATGTGTGCATGTATTATGTTCATGTGCATGTACTAGATCATTTATTAAGGGCTCTGTCAGTGTTAATCCCAAAACTTTTTATATCACTTATAATGCTATTAGCAATCAAATAATACTTTCATACTTTAAAATTATATAGCACCATTAGTCCCTTTAAAACTAGACACTGAAGAAATCACAATCCATCAGCCACAGAACTAGGATTAGACCTCATCACAGATAAACATCAAATATTCAGTACAGTTTATCAGATTATACTCACCATATTTACTAAATTAAGAAAATTGTAACCCATATTTTGGGTGGAAAAAATCTTCTTTATAGTCTTTTGCCACTGAGTATTAGCTGACTCCATCGCAATTTTATTTTCAGCCTCCCTGTTTGTTTGTAGTGGTTCTGACTTATAGAATTCCTTCAGATTTTTAATATCATCATTAACCTACAAAAAAAACATAAGCATCAAAAAAACAAATCAAATATTAAGCTGCTACAATACATATCTGTATACAAAAGTATACAAACATGAAAATTAAATAGCAGCCTCTGAATCTTGTCCAGGTTTTAAGATCTATCATGTTTCCTATAATCTGTGCAAACACTAAATAATGAAAAGTTTTAAATAACATAAAACAGTAGATGGCAAGCAGGCAGGTGGTTGGAACTTGTTCAATTTCTGTCATATTACAAGGATATTATATACTCATGTATCAATGCAATGATTTTCACAGATCTGTTTAATGTAAGTAACTGAAGTCAGCAACAATTGGAAGCAGACGCAATCCATTTTTTTCTCAGTTTATCTTCAAATAAATAAATTCTATGCCTGATTTTGTCTGATGGATTCCATTCCATCTTCAATTTCTTTCTAAATATAAAAGCACAACTGTGTTATAGAATCTTAAAACAAGCATTACATCAAAATAAAAATTAACTGTCCTGGGTATCATTAGCACAGCTACCAAAATTATGTTGGTATTGAATGGATTAGAGCTGGTTTATGTTTAATTTTTAAACCCCTTCAGATGAATTAGCACTTCTGTAAAAGTAGTGCAAGGCAGCAATAAATATCTGTATCAACATATTATGTGAAGTACTTTTAAGATTATATGAAGCAAAATCAGTAAGTTTAGGAGTCAGAGTACATAGACGTAAGCATTTTTATTATGTTTATAGTGAGAAAGCTCAAGTGTGCAGTAGAAAAAGTAAAAATTCAATTATAATACTTCCTGAGACAGTGATTTAAATCAGCAGAAAATCTATGCATAGACTACTCATTATGTTGATGCAAGTTCAATGATCAAGGCTGCTTGCCCTGATGAAACAGATCTCCTTTAAAGTAGAATGAAGTTTACAAAGATTTGCAGTGCTTCCATGGCACAACATCTACAAGATTTGTCTTAAATAGCTAAAGGCACATTTTTCACTTGTATGATTTTTACAGTCTCGTCAGAGAACAAATAAGTAATCTGTACCTCCATAGCTGACTTTAAAAAGGTCACATAAGTTTCTAGAATTTCTAGTTTTGAACTAATATTTTTTTCATTTTTTTTCAGTTCTCCATTCACAAAGTCAGTTCTGCTAGATAAAGTTGCCGCCTGCTCAGGTTCAAACTCTTCCATATCCTTGATGATTCTCTCAGCCGCTTCCAGATCATGTGACGTTTCCTTTGAGGGTACAAGCATAGAATAATATGAGTAATAACTCAAAAGGATTTCTGAATATTGATATCACATTGTTAATTTTCACTATTATCACTTTCTTATGTATAATTCAATTACTTAGTTGAAGAAGAGCTCGTAACAGACACTATATGCTTAAAATAACTTCTGTAACATTTTGACTGTAAAAACTATGGATGTAGTTATTAAAATAGCTGTTTTGAATAGAAAAAAAATAGGAATCTCAAAGTTCAGGTTAAATAAACCACTTCACATTTTAAGAATGAAAACAACAGAAGCATTCCACATGGGACCATCAATAGCCAGAACTGATACAATTCCTTTAGTAAACTGTATAGCCCAATTTTCTTAACTGATTCTCCTGAGTCTAAATCCCTCTTAGCTCCCTGTCTGATACTCAGTTCTCATGGAAGAAGTCAGTGTCCACTCAAGTGAGACTCCAGAAGCACTGGGTAAAGCTACTGCTGTAATTATTTCCAGTCTTGACCTTGTAGCACTTTGCCTTATGAATCTTAGTTCCATTTATGCCTTCATTCTTGAATCAGTAATTGCTTCCTGGCTCCAGAAAAGTCCATACCCATCAAGCTAGATTGCCCTGCATTCCAACCTAAATCAATGTTCTTGCACGCAGCACATCTGCAGAAATCAGATGGAGATCAAATAATGGATCATGTCTGTTACTGCATCAACCACTCAAATCCAGAAGAAAGTCACAGTATGCTGTCTGAGCAAGAGCGGAGTTAGTAATATTTTCCATGGTTCAGGCTAGGATTCTGGTTTTCAGATTCATATATCTGTGTGCTTACCTACTTTTATATATTTAACTCAATGCCACTTAGCACATCTACCCTGGCATTCAGCCAAGAGTGTAAAATCAAATTTAGCATATTACAATCCACAGAAAGAATAGGTAGGAGAGGTTACGATTGTCAGGGCAGATTGTACACTGCAACAGACAAAGGTAGCATCCTGGTATGCAAAAATTTGGCAGAAAAGACACTAAGAACTGTTATACAGTCTTGTGGAACAAAAAGAGCTCTTGCTAATTTGCTACACTTTTTATAATTTTACTGTGTGCTCTCCAGAATTTCTTTAAGTTTATTTTATTTCCACAGACACTGTACAGATCCAGCTCTTGGGTTACATAAACTGTCATCTGAAACAGACAGACAAAAAAAACCCTCTATTACTCCTATGGAGTTCAAGAACTCCTAAAACATAGGATACTCCTGAAACACATACTGCCATGACATTCAGCTTAGCCATCAAATATATGCACCTGCGTCAAGACCATGGAGGGGATTCAACTGGTTTTAAGTCACTTTCAGACACTGCAGTACTACTATGGGAGTTAGAAAGGCCCCGGACATGTCATTAAAACAGTCTCATCTGTCTTACAGAGCTGAGCGCTGCAGTGCTTTCATACTCCAGTTCCCAACATCACCAATGGATATCTTATGGCAACTTTACAGCACCTTTCAAAGTTTCTCTACCTGGAAATTACTTTATAATTTTTTGCTTATTTATCCCTTTTATTTGGGATGATAAATCACAATAATAGGTTTCTGTACCTCAGACTGTCTAGACAATTTTTAAACAGTAAAAACATCACTTTGTATAGAAAAAAGTATAGTAACACTTGCCTGTTGGTTTTCAGATTATGTACTTTATGTTATCAGAGAAATTCAGGAATGAAAATATAACGGAAGAAAATTCTACTCTCTTTACTAAAGAAAATTCTAACAGATACGGTCAGAATTTGAGAGGGAAAAAAAGCAACTCCTTTTTGCTCTCATTTTGTTGATAGTGCTTTTCTTTACTTTAAGTATCCCAGGCTTATTTCAATAAGGCACAACTGCATTATAATCTAGATATTATATACTTGGCAGAAATACTTTTATTATGCTCTGTGCTTTTTTAAGAAAGTACACTTAAAGCTTCTGTGCCAAGCTGAGACACCTAATTTTGTGCAAATACATGTACACAACTCCATTTCATTGCCACTGCAAGATGTATAGGCATGATGATAACAAAACAGATTGTAAACACCAGAGGCAGTTGATAACAGATGTAGTATGTATAGTCATTATTAGACATGTGAATTCACATATACCATGTATTTGAAAAAATGGCTGCCGATTGAGGTTCAAACTTTATTAAATGAGGCTCAAGGGCAGTTGAATTTAGCACCAGATTCTTTGGGATACTTTGCATTAGCAGAAGGTTGGAATGAAAAGTATTTTGCTTGGTAGGAATATAACAATAAGCACTGTTTGCTGTAATGAAAGATCATGTATTAGGACTCAAATCTTCAAAATGTTCTCTAATGCAAGATTGAGAAAAAAAAATTAGAAAAAACTGTAGAATGAAACTTTGTGTAAAATTGGGGTCTACATTTTCATTAAAAATTTCCTTCATAACGGAAACTTCAGCTTAAAATTCACAGTATGCTGGTGAGATCATTTCTACAAGACCAACAGCAGTTATCAGCAAATCTTTTCTTTTCAGCTAAACTCAACAATATTTTCAGCATGTTCTAATACCACAAGGCCTCTTCTACATACATTGTATGCAAAGCAACCAATTTACGGCAAATTGACTTCCCATTTGATTCACAGTTGTTCATTATAAACATCACACAAATATTACAAAATAGAAGATTGCAGACTTAATTATTCAGTCATTAAATTTTATTTACTTTTCTGGTCTACACTCTGTGATTTCCATCATATGAACCTTGATAAAAGACTGTATTTTTTCATTTGAATGTACACATGGAAGCTTATTTAGTAGCCACATATCTATTCCATCTCTGACAAATCATTAAAAAGGTCTGCAGTACTATAGAACACTCAACAGCTTAAAGAAGGCTGTGATGTCCTTGACGCATCAGTATTTTAGTGAATAAAGCGAATTTTTATAGTGAACAGAATCTACTCTCCTTCATTCTTACTGAAAATTTGCTGTGGTTCATGGTCACCATACTTATTAACACTCAATTTTGCCACACTTCTATTTTTACCTTCAGCCAAACGAAACAAAAGACAAAGAAACAGCACAGAAAACCTGCATGCAGGTCACAGTCCTGATTGCTCATCTTTTCCAAAAGAACAAATTATAACAGCTCATTATCCAAGCAAATCCATGCTTCATTGAAGATCACTGGTAAAAGCTTATCATGCAAACAGCTGCATTTTTCAGAACACTTTTTGGTTCATTTGTGCTGATAACAGCATTCAGCATTCTAACTACAACTGTGTGCTCTCTAACAAACCAACATGTTATTTGTAATTATTTGAGCCAACTTTAATGTTGATATAGCTAAATCATGGAAATGTAATGCAATGTTAATGAATGCATTAAGACAATGACATGTTATGATGTACCTTATTTAGTTGATCTTCATGTAAGGCAGTCCACTGTTGTTTCTTCAAAGTAAGTTCTTCATAATCTGGACACTGCCTGATTAATTGATCTACTTTTCTTTGAACATATTCCATCATTTTATGAATTCCTGTCACCCAGGAGCTAAAACGAAAAGTAGAACAGTTGTTATTTCTCATGTTTGCTCAACAATCAGGACGATAATGATTAAAAAACTAACAAATTTTCTGTTGAGTTGTATGACAAGCAACTCACAAATTTTAAATTGTGACCCTTAGAAGAAAAATAACAAAGAAGAATATTAAAATGAATCAAAACAAAATTGATAATGAGTATAACACAGGAATGACACTTCCAAATAATTTGTAACTAGAAGTTAGATTCACGTGACAGATATCCTGAATCAGTGGGAAATAACTCATTTCCCAAATCTGACTTTAGTTAAACTGAAGATTAAAACCACAAATGGAACAACCTAAAAAGAGTTTAAATACATGGCATATCACTTCTACTTTAAAAAGAATGGATTTTGGGACTTTCGAATATTTCAGTGTTTTTACAGGCTGAAACAAGAGTGTCATACATTCTAAGTCAAGATTTCTTAAAGATGCTGTTTTAACAGGAGAAAAGACAACATCCATTTACAAAACAACAGCTTGTCTTGTAACTTAAAACATTTATTATCAGGGAAGCAAATCTGAATATTTGAGGCAGTCCTCTTCAAATTTTAAAGAAGTTACCACATACAATCAAGACCTGAAGTTCTGATATTAAAAGAGAAGAAACCCACATATCAATTGATTTACTACTGAAATTTATTCCTTGTACGAATTATTGTAAGACAAGCACGTTCAAAATAAGTTTTTCATTATTGTAATTTCATCAGAAGCTTACACTCATATAGGTACTTAATTTATTCAAGGTTTCCTCCTTTGCTCTCTAAAATTAAAGGAAAATTTCTCCTTACTTCAGATAAGGCTCAGAGAGCTAAATTATGCATCCTCAAAGAAAAAGCCTTATTCTACACTATTAAGATAAATTACGGTACTAATAGACTACTCTGTTTTAATCCAAACCAAGAACTGGTCAGAGAGACACCAAATTTGAAGTCCTTTTTAGGGAGGAGGTGGTTTCAAAATTTGTAAATTACTCTTTCAAATATTAGCAACCTGTTAGTTCGGTCTTTATCCTTAAATTATAAGAATGTCGCTCCTCTACTCCAGTATTCCTTAAAAAGAGCTATGTTTAAAAACTTCTTCTAGCATCACTCCTTTAAAAAAAAAAGTAGGAGAACAAGATTTCTAGTTTTTGAAAATGCTAATTTACATCACAATACAATCTTTGAAAGTATCTAAGGTTTGTTATGAGTTAACACAATAAATTTATAACAGCAGCAAAATAAATACAGTTCTTACACAGAGGCTGGCAAAGTAACAAGGGTTCTTAATGGACAAAACTTACTGGTTTATAATTTTTTTTTAGAATACATATACATTTTTGTTCCTCCTGTATTTCTAGCAAGTTTCAATTTAAAAATACAAGAGCTCATAAATCAGACTTACTAATATTCTCATTCTGAAAAACTCTAGGATTCTAAGAGTTGCCTGCTGTCACAATTCTACAGTCTATTCCTCTTCCAATGTGAACATTTTCATTTATTTGGACTATCTCTTCTTACGAGGCTGCAACATGCCTCAAGAAGATTTGAAAGTAGGACAGAATTAACATCATATTTCTCCATTTTTACTGGATGGATTTCCACTATGCCACTGAAGTCAGTATCACTGGCCTTAAACATAGTCCTCCCTCACTGTGAGTGTAGCAGTATTAGATATGTAAACCATAAACCAGTAGACCTGTCTTATCATTCACATACAAACTGCCTACCTATTTTTGTGTACTCTGAAAATGACAGTAACAAAACAATGTGGGTACAAAAATCCACCTACAATTTAATTCTCTTAATGTTCAAGTACTCTATCTTATCTTGGTGTATTTAAACCAGCACTACACATGGGAGCCACTTTGATATTGCACTAAAAATGCACTTTCCAGTATCCTCATTCAGAAGGCACAGAAGCATCATTTCAACAAAATCGACAAAGAGCCACCCAACCTGAGCAAGGTCAGATGACTCCTTCTCTTGTTAATAAATGTATTGTCTGAAAAACTGGAGAATCTGGGTTCTTTTTTAAAACTAGCAAAGTCACACAAATAGTAGAGCATGCAATACCTTCTCTGTCACAAATGATGAAGGATTTCTAAAATTACTGTGCTCTAAATACTCCTTCAGGGAGCTGGCAGCTATTTTCAAATTCCACACAGATTCCTACTTGCTGCCAGCTAGTTCAAGAATCCTACCAGACTGCAAACACTTAACAGCTACGTACCTCACTGCCAGATTACACTTTCTTGTCTGTCTTATGGCAAAGCAGCTTTTTGAAAACACCTAAACTTTTGGAGGTCAACACCCTTCATTGCCTTCAAACAGTGACCACCTATATCTCTCAGGATCTCCAGTCTGGTAAGATAAAGGGAATGGGAAGTTAAGAATACCAATGAATTGTGCAATAAGGGCAACAGAAGAGTAATCAGGATTTACTCTTGATGGGAGCTCTGTTTTCTGTCCAAATATTCCTTCTCTGACCCTCAGCTTCTCATAGAAATTGTGTTGTCCCATGAGGATTAATCACCAGCCTAAATACTGGCCAGCATTTAAAGACAGCATAGCGGCTTATATATGACAAAGCTAGGCGTCTCCCTTCCTTTTTGCAAAACATGAACTTTTCTGGGGGAAATTAATATTCTGGAATATAACACCTTACCACATTTGCTGACAGAACTCACTGTGTCATCATTACTAAGCTTAAGGGCTGGCTGGGAGCATTCTGGGTATCTCCTAAAGCCATGAGTTAGGCACAAAAAACCTCCCTAGACTTGTCTTGGTATACAAAAAATTGAATGAGTCAGGATCATCCTTATGGCATTGCAGCAAGGGATTGTGACAAACGACCTCCAGACTTCCTTGCCAGTTTAATTTATTCCGTGGCTTTAATCGTCAAGCCCATGTCTAGAAACAAAGTGTCTCACCTGCACAGCAGTACTAGTGCTACTCATTGAAAAACACAGCAAATTCATCTGGGCAATGAGGCCTGAAGGCAGCAGGGGAAAACTGAAAAGCCGTAATAATCTGTGCTTGCTTTCTTAGAAAGGGATTTATTTATTTCTACAATGCAAGCAGACATTTAAAATATTTGAGAGACCACAATTTTTCACTGTTCTTTAGAAACAGCAAAACACCATTCTGGTGAGATTACATTGGTGAGATACATTGCTGATTTGAACTGTTAAAACATTTTTTAAAAACTCTTAATAAGGAAGAAAGAAAATCAATGACTTGTTATTTTAGGGATTCACTCTGTCAGGATCTTTAGCATTCCTAACATCAGTGCTGTGCAGATATAATTTCAAACACAACGTCTGGTTCTGTTCAGGTAATGTCTAGCAGAACATCAAGTCCTAGAGAAGAGCAACACGTGTTCTGAAGTTACGGCTGGTTTAGGAATCAAAGTTTCACTGAGGAAAACACCTTTCCTTTCCATTTAATTAAAATATCAGGAGATGCTGAAGCAGTAACAATAGCTGTACAGCCAGCTGCACATGTTCCCTAAAAACTTCCTATTTGAATTTTCTATTTCATCCCTTTGTTAGGGTCAAGCCAATTACATCTAGGGTGACAGGTGAAGGCAGTTTAGTTGTTTTTTGAGCTTTGGGGTTGTCTGTTTTTGTTGTTTTTATGGGGGGGGTGAGGTGTGTTTTGTTTTGTTTTTTGCAAGGTCACGAGATGAAATGAAAATTTTATCTAGACTTTTAATTCCTGTGTTGAAGTAAAGCTATTCAAAGCTCAGCAATAATTAAGGACATAAGCATGTAAAGAGAAGGCAGAGCCAAGCTGACCGCTAGGCAACTATCAGCCATGGTCATTTGCTCTCTTTGAAGTAGAAGTCATTAGTAGAAACAGTCTTCATTCTTGCACCAGTCTCCTACTAAGACCTGAAAACTAGGAGGTATTAAGCCACTAGGACTGATTCTAAACTAAGTCATGCTTTACATCAGTCTAAAAATCATAGCTGTAATCAACAAAAGCTGTAATAAAAAAGTGATGTCATTGACAAATTGAAACTATTAGGAAGTGAAAGAATTTCCATATTTTCTGCACTTGGCTTAACACCTGTATTTTTGTCTTGCATCAAATCACATTATAATTGTTACATTGATGACTTTCAAAAAAGTCCAAAAGGATTATATTGGGCAGCAGGGAGTGTTCATAGCCACTGATATTTTAACCGTCATTCACATACATTTACTTTTTCAAAATGTTAACTAAACGGTTGCTTCTGAATACTGCCCTAACATACCAGTTTCACTGTTTCACACCACTTTTACAAGTAGCATGCCGTATTCCTAAAGACTTTTGTTGAAGAGGTTGGTTTGTATAAATACCAACAGATAGATATGGCAGAAACTTTTGTGTTTCAGGTCGTTTAAATGCACATCTACTTAGTTAATGACACGGGCTATAAATGATGTTTGATTCTAACTAGTCGAGTTACAATGCAACAGGTATACATGGAGAAATGTAGGAGATATGTAAAAATGGAGGGAATACCTGTGACAATCTGCTTTAGCAACTAAAGTTTGTCCCTTTTGAAAGGTACTTGCTGTGCAACCTTTAATCGCTTCATGTAATTCCTCAGACTTCACTGTCACGATAGGCAAACATACGTCTTCTGAATTAAAGATTTTAAGGTAATTCTCGATACCTTCCAGACCATCAAGTATCTGAAAAAAACCACTTTTGTCAATATTTGTATTTAAATTGTGCATGTATATTCTTTTACATAGATAGATGATAAATGGACATTTCCAGAAACGAAAAGCAGTATTTTAATTTAAGGCATGATACTGACTTTGAAGGTCACAGAATAACACAGGAATAATTCAACAAAAGGTAATGTAAGTATGGGCATGCAGAATCATGATTACTCTTCGAATTTTAAATGATTCTATTTTATCAGGAATAGTCAGACCAATTTGACATACTGAAGCAGAACCAAAATAATGAGACTAATACAGTGTATTAGCACTCAGAGCTTTATTGTCTGCATTCTCAGTGCTGTTGCTACTTCAATAAACTGTGGCTGCTGCCACAAGCAAAGATTTACATTACCTCATGTTCAATTTCAGCTGCAAGTAGGAAGCCTGGCTACAGAAAGATATTATCTGGATTGACTTTTTCTCCAGCAGCCGCTGCAGACATTGGTAGTTCTATACCCTTCCTATTCTACTCAGAAGAGCAACATCAGGCCCTAAATTCAAACCACCAAGAGCTCAACCAAATCAACATTAAACAAATCATAAAACACCAGCCTTCTACTTCTATCTCAGACTCTTTTCAAAAATTAACATACGTATATATCTCAGATATTATTTATTTTTAATAGCATAAGCATATTATGGCATAGAAAACAGAATGAGGAGGAAAGCATCATATTTACACGCAGCAGTGGTACCAGAGCTTAACTTAAATAATATAGGTTTAAAAATCATATCACTTGATCTATCAACTGATAATACAAAAATACTCTGCCACTTACATATCCACAAATTAAAGATGCAAAAGCCTTATAATTAGTGATCTAAGTCCTTAATATTAATGACAAGGTTGGGTTTTTTTCATTTCACCATGGAAGATTAGTAGGGAAAAACAACAGTTATGCTACCAAAAACGACAAAAACCTTACATGCTGTAATTAAAATGAATACCAACATGCTGAACATGGGCATAACTGCTATGAGCAGAAATAATATTTGTCTTTCCTGAGCCATTTTGAGCATTTCCTGGTATTAAAAAAAACACTTGGTAATAAATCCAAATGTCATTCAAAAAGGATCTTAATATTTTTCTCTAGATTTCCTTGTCAATAATTACTTTGACCATTCTTTGTGATTGGGATCCACTTAATGTATTTTTTTAAAAAACAATTAAAATCATGCAATGCAGTTTTTCCCATCCATTCAGTTCTGTACATATAGAACATGAATGGTGAATTTTGTTGTGGGTTTTTTTTTTTCCTCACTTTAATTCTTTGATTTTGCTTTAGCTCGATTTTAGTTCAGTCTGTCTCCCTCATCCACTTATCATAGTTCTGAGATTTTTTCAATACAATAAAGAATATGATTTCTCTGTACATCCTCTGCTTCTCTACTGTCATCTGGCTCCATATAGTTGTCTTGCTTTCAAAGCTTCTACTCAGTAACATGGACATCTATTTATGTATTTATTTATTTTTACCAATACTGAATGTTACCACCACAAAATCATTGACAGAAGACATATACAAACCTGAAAAATCCATCAACAAGGAAAAAGAGAGTCAAGATGGTAAAGCAAAATAAGCTTCACTGGATCATGCAGAGGTCTGTGTTCAAGCCTCCCAGCTCCATGCCAAGAATGCTCCACCTCTAACTCCCTCCTGTATGTTCACTTTAAGGCTAGTTACTATCTATAATATCTTAAACTATTTTTAATTTTGCAATGGCACATAGGAAGAAAGTAAGTTAGAATAAAGTACATATGTCCTGGAGAATTCTGAAGTAACTTATGTGCCAAAATACAAGGTATCACATAGCTAACTAAAAGTGTGATATGCAAACGTACTCAGTAAAAGCCTTATTTATTTACTTAGAGCTATCTACGTGAATGCTTAAGACTTTGCCATATCAAAGCAATCTCAGACTATTCCACATATAATTTCCCAAGTATTCTCAGAGGACAGCAGAACCCCCTGCCAAAAGTCAAACTGAATGTAACTACACAGACATAGAAATTAAGTTGTATTTAAAGAAAAGCTTAGCAAGGAATGTACAAGATTAGAAAAGAGCCAAGGAGCCAAAAGAGCCACGGAGCTTGCAAACATGCATAAAGATATTGCTTAATGCAGCCACCTGTACAACAGAACGCAGCCAAATGTACACCAGACCTGAAGAGCACAAACACAATGCAAGTGCTGTACTTCTGTGTTTTCACTTTCCTGAATGCATTAAAAATTAAAATGAGAATAAGATACACAAGATCTAACTCTCTTAGTTAGTTCAAAACAACTAACACACTTACTTTGCTCATTCACCCTTTACATGCAAAAAAAGCCCAGATGTTCAGGTATACCCTGAGAACAACTGAAAATGACTCTTTTCTGAACTACAGTAACTACAGTGTTTTGGTCACCTTTACACATAACAGGTGTAATGGCATGCTGTGGAGACTCACCTGAGCTAGTGTTTTCTTCATCAGGCACAAAGCACAGCTCTGTATTCTGAAGAGATGCTACCTTTGCTCTCTAAGCAATAGACTTGTATTTACATAGCTCCTTGTCCAAACTAGAAGGGACTATCAGCAACAGTTTTCACACAGTTTCTATCAACCCATCTCAGATTCCTCATTATAAATGAAACCAAGAAAGATCAGACTTAATGGAGCAAAAGACACGTCTCATTTCAAGGGTCTGTACATAATTTCAACACCAAGTATTGTTTACAATGTTGTTTTAACAATGTTGATTAAAAAATACCTACGTATCTTTAACCTGTACTATGGTCCATGTGATTACAGCCCCACCTGGTGCTCAAAACAAAAATCAGTGCAGGAAAATATTTAAGGTTGTTTTTATTATTTTTTTCAGCCCACTTAATAGATCTATGAAGACTGTTGTTGGAGCTACCCTTGGAAATGACCTGTTTTTAATGCTTCTATAAATGATCCATGAAAAACATGCTTAAAAAAAATACAAAACGACTATTTGGTCTTTGGACACCTTAGAATACAAACTTCTCTAAGTAGTCTTCTAACTAAAAAGTTTTGGCAAGAAAGTTTACATTACCAACACTACTTGAAGAACATCCTGTGACATCCTCTTCCTACTTCAACATTCTGAGATTTTGGGGGGAACTTTGAAGTTCTCAAGATTTTACAGCACTACTTAACAGGGGAAAAATCTTACTCAACTTATTTTTCATTTCTGCAACAAGTTTCTAGAAGACGATACAAGTTAATGCCAAATTAGCATCCAAAAAGGGGCTTGATTTTTATTATATGGGCGCACATCCACTACAAACTAGATTATTATCATTTTGCTAATACCAAGGAAAACTGTTCAGAGAATAATTTAATTTTTGGAAAAACTATTTCCAAATTCAATCTAGTATCTCAAGAAAAAGAGAGGCTCAGAAGCAATACAAGTGAATAAACTTTTAGTTACCAGCCTATAAATATTTCAGATTTAACTAGGAGCATTTTACAGCAAAGAATAGACACCAGATTCCTGAAGACTCATTTTGTTTCCACGCAAATGCACACTTTCACCATTTTAGTTCTACTTGACTGAATGTGGCTGAATGTCAAGTAATTTCTATTATGCCTATTATTCCATTATTATTTTATGCCTTTCTACAAGCATTTGTCTGTATTGTATTCCCATATTGAAATTTTCTTCTTCAGTATTTTTATTTTTTATTTCAGTCTTTTGTCTTTACTTGAACATTAAGTTTTACATTTGTTTACTGGAGACATATTAAAATTGCCCCTTGAATCAGTTTAATTTAAAAATTCATGATATATTTTTAACTGCAATTAAGTCCTACCCTGTAATATCATAGCATTTGAAAAAGAATTTCAAGATCTTGGGCCTTGAGCCAGTAAGAATTTCAAAAGTTATCTAACCCACATAAAACTACATGACTACTTCAGAAGATGACTGAAGGCAAAAAATCTGGTCTTTTTATTCTGGGATAGGGAAAGTCAACAAGAATATTCTTTTCATGCTCACATTAGAGTCAATGAAAAAAAAAACCAAACCAAAATAACAAAACAAAACAAAACATAAATTATGAACTGAACCCTTGAGAGCGTATTAAAGTATTCAAGTATGATAAACAGCTTATATTATAGGGGGGAGTATTATAAATAGGAAATACAAAAACTAATGACCAAATTTACGACATAATTTTCAGACAAGTGTTTATTACTAGATTCGATGTTTGAAAAAATAAAAATTTAGTTATAAAATATTCTTTTATTTTGGTCATCAGTGATTTACCCATTTTCATCGCATAAGATTACAAAGAGACACAAAATTAAACAGACAGTACTAATCAAGGCTGCTTGCACCTAAACACAGCCCAGACAAAACAAGCAATGTATAGAATTCAGTAGACAGGTAGGCCCCTCTTAGCCTTCTCCTCTGAGAGCTGTGAAAATCTAATTCTGGAATGTGAATCACTGCTGCTCCACATGAGCACATCAGTGATGGAAACTATTGCATACACATTATCATGCTGACCTCAGTATAGCTGTGGGCCTTAATTCATCATTTTTGCTGTGACTAAGGGAGTTTAGTGCTGTTTTAACTGGTCACTTTGATGTTACATCATGTCTAGACTGTGCAGTATATGATGCGTCCAGTATGAGAAACTGTATATTGCCCTTGATTTTTCTCATGTCCCATTATTAGTTAGCCCCTGTGAAGCCTACTGTGATCATGACAGAGCCCATAATCTTAAAGTCCAATTTTTGACAGCTATTTCCCAAATTCCTTATTTTGGAAACAGAGTGCTTTTCTCAGTATACTTTTAAAAAAAAATTAAAAATACATTTGCCATTTTGGATAGAAATTTCAGGCTAGAAGTCGTATTAAAGGGTAATCAGGTTTGTAATTTTCTATTGCAACTGTTTAGCAAACTCTGTTTGCATAATCCCACACATATCAGCCTTCAAGACCATACAGTTGTATTATTACGTTACTATTACAGACTCGGTTTCTTACTAACCTTGTCAGCAGTATGAAAAAAGTCATTGGCTTCTTGTAGCAGGGCTTTTCTTTCTTCCATGTGGAAGCACACTTCTTCTCGCAACAGACAGATTTTCTGATTTGAAAGCTTTAGATGTTCTTTTTCTGTATAGTCCTCCAAAAGCAAGATCTTAAGTGCTTCAGCTTCCAGTTGTCCCACAGTGGAATTCCACTCCTAACAGGAAAAATTCCATTTTAATCAACGACACAGAGAAAAGCAATATAACTGCACAACAACGACAGGAATAGTGAAAAACATGTACTGCATTTATAGGCCTGAAAGTTATGACCACTTAAAACAGTATTTCTACTAGGAGGGATTTCTCAGCAAATTATGCTTCTAGTGACAGGGTTTTCAGTGGTGGCAATCTACATTCTTTGACAGTTTTACAGGCAGAAGTGGCAGCTACTAGTGTCTCCGTTGGGAAAAACAGTCTGGATAATATAAAGATAAGAAGCTTCTACAGGGTGAGACCACATTCCCATTGCAAACAGCCCTTTCAGCTCAAATATTTAACCAAGAACAAATTAAAACATTGCTTAGATAATAGCTGCTTCTAATGAAACAGTTTCTGCTGAGAGCTGTCTGGTAATCAGTCCAATCAAATAACTCTCCCTTGCAGCGAGGTGTGCTATCATCCTTGACACTTTCCATTGTACTTTTCCCCTGATTTCAGAAGCCTGTTCAAAGCACATTTCCACCTTATCTAACCATGAACTTTCCTAGTGGCGGTGACAGATACAAGAGGTACTTTAAAAGGAAAAAAAAATCAGAATTGCAAATCACAGTGTCAGAAACTTTACTGACACTTAATTGAGTTAGGTACTTTAAAACTAAGGTACTTTAAAATTGATTCAGCTGAATCACTACATGTTTGCATATAGATATGTTGTCTCTGTTGCACCATGTGGAAGCATCTTTAGCTAATCAGAACTGATCATCCATTTGACTCCTATTTCTTTTTTCAACTATTCATACAGAACTAACTTGTGCTTCTAGTGTACAGACACAAACAAATTTAAGAATTAAACCTTCATCAATAAAACTTTTTTCCAAACTTTTTTTTCACCTGTGATAAAGTTATTATAGTACTCAGCCTCAGAATCTTCTTCAGGTTATAACAAGGTTTTGAAAGGTGTGTCAGACTAGACAGACCAAATGGAAAGGAGCTTTACTTGAAGAGACTCAGGAGAAAAACACCATTTCATCTCTTCCTGTCTTGCCACTACTGCTTTGGTGTTTAGTTCCTTCTTTGTTTTCGTTGTGTTTTTACAGAGAAAACTACAAAACAGTAAAACTGTTATACAGTGTACTTAATCCTGCTGTGCTTGTCAACACTTAAATTTGGTGCCTTATGCTGTTCAAAGCAAAAGGAGCTTCTGATACCATGCTGCAGTTTTCCATGCCTTAGGTAGCATATTTCCTCCACTTTTTTCTGGTAATGAATTAAATGTATTTTGAAATAAGAGAAGAACATTTTGGAAATTAATCTGACGTTTCCTTCCACAGATTTGTATCAAACATCTGGTATAGCAGACAGAAAAATATTTTAAAATATGACAATTTTTTTTATTAGATCACTCTGAGGTGTGCTTATGGCACAAGATGACAAGGTAGTTTCTTTTGTTTTCAGCATGCTTAAAGAATGTTAGCCTCATATTTGTTGTTTCTTTTTAGTGAAATTTTGCTAGTGACAGACGCTGCTTTTGAAGTTTTCCCAAAAGAAGTAATCTAGTTATTCACAGATCTTTCACAAACAGCAGCAATTCTAATTCCCTCAGAGTGTCCCATCACGCTGCTTCATCCTTCTTTGAAGTACAGTAAGCAGGAGTAGACCTGCTTTGGTTTGTGTAGGTCAGTGCATGCCTGTTCTGATATTGTTCACTGTATGGTAAAAACACTTGTTCAAAAAGATCAGCAACTTCTATTACATAGTCTTCTCCATCAGATGCAGTTCTCTCTCCCTCCCTATTGGTATGCACTATATTGGGACCAACAAATAACAAGTGAGAGACACCACACAACTCCCAACATATCCATGGCCCAACATAGCCAAGCTTAAACAGTAAATGGCAATTCCAGCAGAAAGGACTAATTTCCTTACTGCATTCTCGACCAACTTGAACAGTTCAGGAAAGATCTGGCATTCTCACAGGTCAGTGAAAAGCACACCTCAAAACGGGAAACACATGCATTCAGAGCATGCCTGTATGTTCTTGCCTTGACATTTGGATTCATTCCTGCAACCTCACAGCACGTGAACTAAAGCTGAAGGCTACTGGCATAGGTAACAAAAGCTATTTTAAAACATGAACAAGCCCAAGGCAATAAAGAACGTGATGCCGGGTGTGATGTCAATACATAGGAATGCAAGAATCTAAAAGTCACGAATTATATTAAAATACCTTTAATTTCTCTCAAAATACAGCTGCCACCTTTCTGTGTGGATTAGTCTGTGGTACTAACTGCTGCAGGTTATAACAGAGACAATTATTTTAGCAAAGTTGAGTAAAAAAAAATATAGACATTTTATATTATAAATGAGACTCTAAACAAGATTTTAATAAGACAAATTTCATCAAATCAAAACCAATTTTAGAGGATATTAAATCTTATTTACGTATTAAGCAAGCTTTTTGAGGAAGAAAAATGAAAAAAGTTCTCATACTAAAAAACTTAAAAGGCCTGCTAACACCACTGAAAATGTAGAAATGTCTCAGATTGCAGACTGATGTGATCACTACTCTGTTTCTGTGAAATGTAACATATTTCTTTTATCTTGAAAATCTGATGATAGGAAAAGGAAAATTATGACAATCCTGCTGAGTCAGCAAGTCAGTTTTCCACTGCAGTGAGTACTCTTCACCTTTCTGCCACGGGAGGCCTAAGCAGCAGTAAAAAGAGATACAGATCTGCATTAATGCCTTATTTAGCTTTTTCATGTTAAATTTACTTTCACTTTTAACTGTCATTATTTATTAAAAAAAAAAAGCCAGCATAAAATAATTCAATAGCGTTAAAATGTTTCAACCATATTCCAAGTGGTTTGGCAAGAAAAGTAATTCCACATAGTTTGACAAGTTTAGCTTTGTTTCATTTTGAAAAAAGAAAGATGTGTCAGAAACCATGAATTCCATTCAGAACTGAGTTCTGGTTAGGCTCCAATACACCTGCACTGTATGTCTATGAAGACGAAAACCTGTGTCACTCACGTTAACCCTTCTTTCTTTGCATAAGGGAACCCTTATGAAAAGCCTTCTCAGCGATTTCTCAGTGTCAGCTCATCCACAAGGAAGCACCTGAACGCCAAATGCTGTCCATTATATTTCTTTATATGCTTGTAAAAAAATACTATTGTTTTGGAATATCCTGCAAAGAAATCATAACGTTTCTCAAGAAAATATTCAACCACCACCACCACCACCCTACCCCCCATATAAGTGGGGACTTGAAATGGAGACTTTCAGCTTCTTTGTGAAATATAGAGAGATTAATCTAGGGCACCATAAAAGCTCTTTTTTTCCTCCATTTTTTTCATTTGGTCTATTACTGATAAACAGCTACAGCAAAATCTTTCCTAATTTTTTAATTTAGTTTTCTTTCAAATTAAAATAATGACTAATTCTGAGTTCTGGATGCAATAATCTTCAGACTGCACTTTTAATTAAAGGAAAATCTGTACTATATTATTTAATGCACAATTTCTCTTTAATAAAATCCTGTCGTCGTCTCTCTGCCCTAAGTAATATTCAGCAAGAATGAGGATTTTGAGGATAATTACAGACTGCTGTGCTACATTCAGCACCTGAAGAATTTATCTTGGGAAAAACCAGTAAGGATGTCTCTCCATACACACAGCTTTATTGGCCTGTCAATGAAACCTGTCATCCAATTGTATCAGCACCACAATGTCATCATCTTCCAACACCTGCAGCTGAAATGACTGGTAGGTACCAAATACATCCCACAGTCAGACGCTAATCAAAATTCCACTTACATTTAAACTTGTAGATGCTAATGAGAATTAGAACACAACGCTGCAGTTAGGAGCTTTTAACTGGGACTAATAATAACCAACAGGAAAAAGGCAAAAAAGTGCAGCTGAATATGAACACCTTTATTTTCTTATTATATACTATTTGTATAATAATTAAAAATATTTTATGTAAGAATGGAAAAATGCACATTTTAATGTAACAGGGAAGGAAACTGCTAGCTTAGAAGCAGACAGAAAAACCAAAAAATTTCTTAGTTGCTTCAGTGTATGGCAATGTGTAAATTATAACTACAGCAGGCAAGGCTAGTTACAAGAAAATGACTCAACTTGTAGGGA
>NW_010190228.1:21546-50657 GCF_000695765.1 Mesitornis unicolor
GGATTTCACTGTAACAACATTCATAGATCTGTTCAGTAGAAGGTGCTGAATAGCAGCTTTTAGGTAACCTTAGAGCAGAGGTTAAACTCTGTTTCATTTATACTGAGGCAAGCTGCTTCTCTGACCTTTCACACAAGCTCAAAAAACCAATTTATTATAATAATTTATAGTTTAAAATATTTCATGAACATTACAACCTTGCACGCTCTCTGAAGTTATGAAATGTAGTTAGACTCATTTGCTATCCTATTTGATCATTGGTCAAAATTAGAATCATAGAACGAATCACAGAATGTATTCAGTTGGAAGGGACCTTTAAAGGCCATCTAGTCCAACCCCCTGCAGTGAGCAGGGACATCTTTAACTAGATCAGGTTGCTCAGAGCCCCAACAACTAACTTTTTCTAGTTTAAAACCACTCCCCCTCGTTCCGTCACTACCTGCCCTTGTAAAAAGTCCCTCCCCAGCTTTCTTGTAGGCCTTCTTCAGATACTGGAAGGCCACTTGTAAGGTCTTCCCAGAGCCTTCTCTTCTCCAGGCTGAACACCCCAACTCTTTCAGCCTGTCACAGGGAGGTGCTCCAGCCCTTTGATCATTTTTGTGGCCCTCCTCTGGACCAGCTCCAACAGCTTGATGTCCTTCTTATATTGGGGGTCCCAGAACTGGATGCAGTACTCCAGGTGGGGTCTCATGAAAGCAGAGTAGAGGGGCAGAATCACCTTCCTCACCCTGCTGGCCACACTTGATGCAGCCCAGGACGTGGTTGGTCTTCTGGGCTGCGAGTGTGCATTAGTGGCTCATGGCCTGCTTTTCATCCACCAGTACCCCCAAGCCCTTTTCCGCAGGGATGCTCTCTATCACATCATCCTCCAGAAATAGGCTTTACTTGCTATGAAAGAGTGACAATTTCATTTTCACCTTTCTATTTACAAGGAAATCATTCTACACATAAAGGCCTCTACTTTCCATCCAAAGGACATACAAACTCAGTGGAAAAATCTTTGTCAGCTTTTTCCATCCTCTGCCTTCTACATGTTTAATTTATAACAATCTGTCAGTCAGCACTAAAATATTTGTTACTCATTCTCCCAGAAAGAAGCACAAAGCCAACTATTACCTTGACTTCTCAATTTGTCAAGAAATGCTTGTGAAATCCTCTGATCTATTAGAGACACATTGCACTGCACGTGCCTAAACTCAGTATGTCTCCTTAGCTCATATCAATATTCTTACTTCTCCTCACAGTAGTAAGTCTTTTAAACACTTGCTTTCATTACTCCATTTGGCAAGGAAAATGAGCTCTTTCCATTTTTCAAGAGTGTTAAAACTGATAAAGTAAAATTATTGTGACTTTAACTAAGTCTTGAACTGTTTCTGCCTTCAAAAATATCCAGCACAAGCCTGAAAAAAAAGTAGAAATACCTACAATTTTATCTTATTATTAAACAACTACTGTGGAATAAATGAGCTTTTTAGGACTATACCACAAATATTTCTTACTTAAAAATCCTAACTTTAGATTAAATCCTGAGAAGTTGCGTAAAACTATCTTGACTGGAATATTCTAGGGTTAAGCTGAGCAAGCCTCAAAACATCTATTGGACTTCAGATTGTGACCCATATAGTACATAAAGTAGAATTTAAACCACAAGCCAATTAAAACTATTTTTTAAAAGTATTTTTCAGAATATGTGATAAATTAGCCCCTTCTCTCATACTGTAAAAATGTTCACAACTGAACTTTTTGTGAACCCAACTTCTGCCTGTAATTGATTCATTGTATACATTGGTACATTGACAATTTGGCTCCTATTTTACCTTCAATAACTACCTTGCAGTATATCTAACTACCCATATAATCATATCATTCCCTCAAGTTACATATAAAACAGTGTGCACTAACAACTGCAAAGGATTGTGACCTGCTGTGGCATTTACCATACCATCTGTCTGCTGGGAAGTTCAGTGGATGGCTATACCAGTGTATTTAACAGAGGGTTGTTAGAATCAATAAACAGAAAAGGGAAAAGGTAATTCAAGTCAGTCACATCCCAGCAAACTGTTGACAGATGTTAAAAGATAACACCAGGACAAAGAGGGACCTACTCAAAAAAAAAAAGCCCCAAACAACAAAAACAAAATCCCAAAATAATTTGCAGAAAAATAATAGATAGAAAAGGAGCACTCTCCCAAGGCAGCAAGGTTGCTCCAAAGGAAAATCAGTCAGAACCTGACAAATGAATGTAGATCTGCATATGCTGCATGAAAAAGATAAAGTAAAAATAAAATTGCCCATAAAGAAAAAGGATTTTTTACCTAAACATTTACATGGTTTGTTCTATCTATGACACTGGAGTGTAGCACACTCTGCTATGCAGATGCAATGCAATACTTGTCAAACTCCTCAGCAGAATGCCAGTCTCAGAAAAACTGGCAAGAAGAGCTGGATAGCCTGAGTTTGCATCCATGCAGAGAATGGTAAAGGAGCATGGCCACCCAGGAAGGTCAGAGTGAGAAGAGCGCTCCAGAGAGACATTTACCCACGAAATAACTTTTCCATGTATCTTAGTCATTAGCTGTGAGATCCGGAAATAAAATAAAAATAAATTTAAAAAAAACACCAGAAAAAAACAGGTTGATACGGTATTCTCAATCCCTATGTTAACATCAACAAATATGGCAATTAATACTGTTGATGGTGATATTTAATTTGATCATGAACAACCATCCTGAAACCTCAGTAGAGCATGTTATTACCTAGCATGGCTGCTCCAGACCCAATAAGCATGCAGATCTAAAAGCAGAGTAGTACTCTCCATCTTGCTACTAATCCCCATTAAAAGGGCTGATTCCAGCATTGTTCAGTCCTGAAAAGCGTCAGAAACTAGACAAAATGCAAACAATTTAGAATACTGCTTTTCTTCATCTCTAAAGTTATTTGGCCACACAGTGGTGCTAGCAGTTCTTTTTTACCATGCCATGCACCTCCAAGGCACATAGAAATGTAACAGGAAACAGGTAACCAGTGCCAGCAGATATCCCCATTCTCCTTTCTTCTCTCAGCTCACCACATAAATAAGGTGTTAATCCTTTTAACACCAAATGTGGGGACCAGTAATGATCATTTGGCTAGTTTTAAAATTTAGCAATATTTTAGGACATCTCAAGTATTTTTGTGGGTCTCTGTTTCTTTGGAAACACCTCACAGTTTACTCATTTAGTGTTTATCTTTTGCTTTTCTTGTGCCAAAGATCTGTTCAGGATTTGCAGCAGAATTTAGCTTCTCATACTCATCTTCCCTAGATGAAGAAAATGTGTTTTCTGACACGCTGCCTGAAGAAGCATCAGAAGTATTATTCTATTCTGCTTACATGACAACCCTGAAGCAGTTAACTGTAAATTAGGCAAACCAGCAAACATCTGACATTAACTACAAAGCTTACAAGGAAACAAAACTGTGAATAAACATAAGCGTGTTAGTTGCTGTCAACACAACAGCCTTTAAAAAGGCACTTGTTTCTATCGGAATGGTTTTTGGATGAAAAAAGCTTACTAGGTCACCTGGGTTATCCAAATACATATGCTTAAAAATTATACAGTGAAGAATGATCTCGACTCAGAAACAGTACTTACTTGATAATAGCACAATTGAGGTATTTTAAAAAAGCTTTTAAATATATGCCACTTATATAATAAAAATATCCTTTTAAAAAAACCAACAAACAAACATTTTCTTTAATCCCATCTTGCTTTTATGGGTGATGGTAACAGATTTACTCTCTGGAAAAATTATAAAAAAAAAAAATTATATTCACAATGAAAACAGTATTACTTACTTTTATTCCCAATAAATAAATAGGCAAATACCTCTCCCAGTCACGTACACAGTTCAGTGACAATTAATTACGGTAGAAGTAGCTGGCTTTTTACTTTTTTATGAACATGAAACTTTGGTAATATTCTTATAAAATTTCTGGTTTTTTTGCGACATGGTTTAATACGTAAACTAACAGTGTGGAACTTGATCACTAAATTGAAAACCAACTAAACATCAAGGATTCCTCTTTTACCTTATCAATAGCTTTTAAAGTTTTAAAGGAGAAAACCACTGAGAAACATGGAGGCCTGCATTAAAAGAAGTACAACTTTTTAAAATGTCAATTTAGACGTTTAGAAATATATGCTTTACATACACATACCAAGTATCTACTCCTATATGCACTTATTAAATGCCTGAGTTCACATTTTGCTACTCATTTTAGTTGCTTTACTGACCAATTATCATATTTCTTACTTTCACTTTGACTTCCATTTCTTCAAGCTCTTGAAGTAACTCTTCATTTTCCAATAGCGATGAGCCTAAGTTTTGCTTGTGAAAATAATCTTCAATGTTTTTCTTATACCAAGATGTTACCTAAATAAATAAAAATAATTCAGCTAGTGAAAATTTTGAGAAACAACTATCCATTTTTTTAAAAAATCTAATTTTAATTCCTAAAGTTCATGTTTTTTTCAAATACTTGCATTTGTATTATTTAAATATCAATAAATGCAGAAGGAAAAGACTGTGGTCAAAACAAACACATATCAGAATATAAGTCACAAAACAGACAAAAATGTATTCATTGAGTACAACCAAATTATAAGTTAACACAGTAAAAGTTATAGTCACATGTGGAATAAATGTATGTTTCATAACATGATAAAGAAATTGCATTTTCCCTAGAATCGCATTAGCTTAAAAACATCCCTTTACATACAGTAAAAGACTACAAATCTGAGTACTTTTGCAAGAATACAAGAAAAAATAATTAAAAAAACAAGACAAAAAACCCCAAATAACAACAAAAAAAGATAAGGTGGACCTTATGACCTATTAGTACCTTTCCACTCCTGGCTTGAAAAACCTTGGTAAGCTACTGAGAGAATATTATGTGGAATAAATCTTACTAGACTTACTTCAGCAAGTACATGCAGCAAACATACAGTGTACAAGTATATGTTCTAAACTGCACAGAATGACTTGCATTTATTTCTGCTTGATTCACAGGAGGCACCTCTCACTTTCTTCATAAACAACACATGGCAAGAATTCCCGAGTGAAGCTTTGTATTTTAAAATAGTAGTCAGAATGAGTTATTACTACCAAGGAGACTCCCTCCAGTCTTTTCAGTCTAGAAAATCACCACTATACTTAAATTATATATAGCATACTAAGAATTACTTTGTATTCTAGTTACTAGAGATTTTAATAGCACACCACAAATTTATTGTTTTATCTGCACATGTAGAAGCTATTTTTAACAAAATTCTAAAAATAAAATAAAGTTTAAAGTGTGTTTGAAACATTTTTAGTTACAAATAAAAATCAGGCCGTTATCTCAGGAGTTCAACAGAACTAGGAAAATAAACTATTTATTTTACTACCAAACCTTCATTTCTTGAGCATATCCTCCAGATGCGTACTTACTGATTGAAACATTTTTCCTGGAAGCATATTTTCACAGAACATTTACTACAAATCAACCAAAATACAAATTAATGAATGGAAAATAAAAACAGGGAAAGAAGAAATTCTCTGTAACTGAGGACTGTTCTCTGCATCGTGTATCTGCTTAGCAAAACAAACTAGTATTTCTGTAATCCTAAGCAAAGGAAAAAGTTACTATTTAACCCTGTTATAGTAAACTGTTCAGTCCTTTACCACTTGGCAATATTTCTTTCCATCACATTGAGTTTAATCAGTTGGATTCCACTACAGCTAATATCTCTGAGTGATTTCAGTTGTGTCAGCTTAGCTCTTAAGCAACAACCGGGCATATTTAACTGCTTTTTAAGAAGGAAACCCACACAACCTTTCTTTCAGTGATTCTGGTGGAAGGATGTGAAAGGAGAGAAGGTTACTATATATCTGTTTGAAAAAGACTGGTTTTCCTTGACCAGCTGAAATCCAAAATCACTTCTGTTCTTCAAAAATTAGATTTTATGATTCATTTACAGTAATTATCTGCTCTGTTCCTGATAAATAATGGAAGTATCTTCAACATTTTTCTGAGGTTGCCAAACTGCTCTTTTTGCACTGATTATGGTCCAGGTGATTTCAATGCTTATAGTATTCCATTGTCTTCCTACATTTCCCACAGTTAATTTTGAAGTAGAAGCATGTTTTCCAACAGGTAACTGGGTGGGAGATATCCAAACCAGCAGCATAGCCTAGTTTGTTGTGGTGGGTCAGCCTCGGTGAGCTGCCAGACACCCATCCAGCCACTCTCTCACTCTGCCTCCTTTACTGAACAGGAAGAGAAAATAAAATGAAAAAGCCTGTAGGTTGAGATAAAGACAGGGAGGTCACTTACCAGTTACTATCACAGGTGAAACAGACTCAGCTTGGGGAAAATTAAGGAGTTTGTTGCCAATTACAGATATGGTGAGAAACAAAGACAAAAACTAAAACAACTTCCTCCTACCCAGGCCTTTTCTTCAGGCTCAATTTCATTCTTCTCCTCTACCTACTCCCTTTCACCACAGGACACAGGGGCATGGGAAATGGGGACTTATGGTCAGCATGTAACAGTTCCTCTCTGTCACTACTCCCTCCTCACACTTTTGCCCTAGACCAGCACAGTTTCTATAGGGGCTGCATTTCCTGTCAGGACATCCTGCTCCAGCACAGGCTCTCTATGGCCGTAACTCCTTCAAGGAATCTCCAACTACTCCAGTGCAGATTCCTCCATGAGCTGCAGTGAAGTTACCTGCTCTGACATAGTCCCTTCCACAGGCTGCAGGGAAATGCCTGCTGTGGTTTCTTTCAAAACTTCCACAGGCTTCAGCACCTGGAGCACCCCCTGCCCCGCCTTCTTCACTGACCTTGATGTTCACAACGTTGTTTCTCCTTTTTTTATTTCCCCTCACTCCTTACTGTGTCTGTGCAATGTTTTACGCTTGCTTCAGTCACAACCAGCTTTGCTGAGGCTTCCGCTGGGCCCTGCGGTGAGGCCACAGCAGAGCCGTCCGAGGCACCAGGAGGCAGCCCCGGCCCTTCCTCACAAAGGCCGCCACCCCCGGCAGCCTCGGGCCTGAGCAGGGGCGCCACCTACGCGGGTGTAGCCGTGGGTGTTTGCAGGAGGAGGGGAATTCTGGCACACATCAGTTAAAAGCTGGCACTCAGATACGTTGTCCTGTTTCTCCAGTGCGTTTACAATAAGCTGCTTGTGATAAATACCAGACAGGTTGGTTTTTTTTTATCACCGTAATCACTGTATTTGAGTGGCTGATGCTTTACTTACTACCTTAAATCTCAAATTAAATTTTTATCATCAGGATGTAAAGGCATCATGATGACAATAGAGATGTGTCTTGGTTCATCTTAGGGACATTTCAGTCTGTTCATAACAATACTACCTAAGCCCTTTCCTAATCCTCAATATATTTATCTCCACAATATTGGTAGTGAAGCATCCGCGTCTAATTTAATAAATAACAAGTCTGGGCAAAATGGAAACATAGATATATATTTAAAGAAAAATGCAGCACTTCAGTTTAAAGTCTGGGCTTTAGTGATTTTTCTATGATCAAGTACAGCCTTATAAAGAAGAGGAATAATAAAATAATCTTTTATGGGAAAAGAAACATCTATCAGTATTTAGTTGTCCCAGAGCCACTACTAGTGGCTTGTTATACCATGTTTGTGAAGGCCTGTAAAAGACCCTGGAAATAAAAAACCCAAACACCACTAAATGTGATGTATACCAGTGAACAAAAGCATTTCAAGTTCCATTATAGTGAAACAGTCCTTTTCATTTGTGGTTTGTTTGGTTTTTTTGTCTATGTAGACAACAGCACTCTTTCTTTACCCCCCCCCCTTTTTTTTTAAGAACAGATTTAATTTACACAGTGTCCTCAAATGCAGAAGTTATTTAGAGTATTAGCTAATAAGAGGAATAGTTTCAATTTTGAAGGGAATGTTTGCAATTGGGAAATATTAAAACCAAGTAATACATAATAATATATATAGGTACATGCATACACTTTAACCAAAACACATATACTCTCAGGAAAGATTGTGACTGACCAACAATGGAGTGAGTTTGACAGGATGTCAGAAACTCATTCGGTTTCAACATGTGGGGCTTTTTTTACATATGATCAAAGTCAGGGAATCCTATTAAGTTTGCCTATATCATATATGCAAGACTAATAACAGGAACTAAGTTATTATTACACCACCAGCAGATGTAGTCCATGTTTAGACAATTCTCTACACATTAGCTACTGCTGTGGATTTCTCCTCATGTATGTGCACTTACACATTTGAATTTGCCAGTCCTCATTATCAGATGTTAAGATAAAAATCTCCATTTTTTCATAAGACATTGGCTTTCAAGCAAAGAAACAATGAAACCTTTCCATATCCTACCATACAGCAATTCTTCTAGGCAAGTAAGGTGATAAACCTGTCAATTTACCATATAAAGATTACAAGCAAAGAATATTCTGCAATTCTGGGGGCAAAATCCAATGACAGCCTTTAATTCACTGAGCTACACTACTTGATTTTTTTGTGCCAATTAAACTACCTTTAATGAAAATGAAATCAAAAATGGAACTGTGATTTATACCGAGATAGTTTGTCTCCCACGTATGTCTAGATAGCAAACGTGGGTGTACTCACCATCTCCTGAGTTTTACTCAAGTCTTATCTCTGTCCTTGATGGGACCAAGTACCATGAATAATTTTAATTGTCTCATATATGCATGGTTGGATCAATTAAGAAAATTACTTTCATAAATCTTCTTCCAAAGATAACTAACTATGCACAAAATAAGCCAATCTGCCACTGATTTACATTAATGAAAGAGATGGTCAGAAAATACAATGCTAACACTTCCAATAAAGGAAGTTTAGATACCCGTCTCTACGTGTAAAATAAGAACGCTTTCACATACTGAAAATACTGAATAAGAAATGTGTTATATGTTACAATCATGACTATCAAGATCATTACATTCCAATTAGACATCAAAGGGAGTCCTGCATTTTTAGTTCTTCAGAAGCAGCTAATAAATAGCGATCTTTACAGCTGCTTGGCTTTTCTTTTAAAAATGCAACCCATAGGTTATGCAGCCCTCTGCATTACATCATTATGCCTAGCAAAACAGGTGTAATACAAAGAGCAAAAATCCACTCTTGGATCTTACGCCGTAAAGCTTATGTTCCGTACTCTGCTTTCTCTGTATCCCCTGAACTCCCATTAACATCAGTGGTAGGTCAATAGGCTGTTCTTGCACATGTAGCACCATAAGACATCAAGAGGAGTTCAGTCCATGTACAGAGATTGGAATATTAGTTTCAGTTGTGCTAAGAGTCTTTGAGAGTTTAACTTCTGTCATCACTTGGAAACAGAGGCAGAATGTGCTAGATGCTAGAGAGAGAAATTTTCCATTAAGTCTTTAAAAGTTATTTTTCCAGTGTTTGTATTTATATGTGAATACATTTTTTGCCCATGATGGATGCAAATTACTTGTCCATAAATGTACTAATCATACATTACACCAGGCTTTACTCTAATGTAGATACTAAACAAATATATTCTGATAAACATAATATTAAAAACTGTTTGAATTTGTCCCTCTGTGTGTATACCAGCCACAAACTGGATGTAAGCTAACAGGTAACAGGTAGTTAAATACTGGCCACTCTCTTTATATGATCAGGAAAATTGCTAGTGTAAAACAGTTTCTATACTTTTTGTGATGTAGGCACATACCTGAGAGGAAATGGAAACATACACATAAAAAATTCACTGCAGAATATTTCCAATCCTACCTAAATTAGGGTGAATTCTAGCTGGTTACTCCCAAATTTATTCCTTACTCTTCAACAGCAAGCTATTTCCAAAATGTTTCCATTTTTGAATGTTCCTCCATGTTTGTATACTATGGAATAACACTGGCATGATCAGGTAATTGTGGTAACATCTAATAATATTTAATGTAGAGGAAGGATAATTTTTCTAGATTAAATAGGGCATATTTTCAAACTACTGAATTAGACTGATACTGAAAGCTCAGTTGCAGCTGTTGTAAATGTATTAGAATACATTATATTGAAACAACATTTTTTTTGAGAATCTTTCTTTTATGATATAGCTATCTGGTGATACTGAAAAAAACAACCAAAACCAGTAAGAGCAGCAATAGTACGTGTCTCCAAGCAAGGACTAGATGGTTGTCTAGATTTGCACAGAAATGGATGCAGCCTACTATATTGTAGTTCCTGTTTCTCAGTATTTTTGTCAGCTATTATTATATAACTTCATACTGAGATTAACACACTTGCATAAGACCATGCTAATTTTATTCGGGCGTTTTTTCTATCTAATCATTAAATAAGTAATTCTTGCACTATTTCTGGCAGCTACTGATACTGGGTGCTCCAGAAACAAGGCTGTCAGCTTGTTTGTGTACCTCAACAATTTTGTTGTCTCTATGCAAAATTGCAAAGAGTTGCACATGTTGAATAAAGTGCTTCTCATCTTTAACAACCTCACAGGCAAAGTTAGTATCTACAGAATAAACTACTTCTAGCAGTTTCTAGTATTTTCCTCTGATACAGCAGGATACACTGTTATGGAGACAAAGAAGGAAGCTTACAGAGGTATCAAAATCAGGACTGTACTGTCAGAGGTCTATACAAAATTTCAGCCTATTTATAAAACACTGAAAATAATTCAGCTTTAGTCTTGTTAGACTTTGGTAGCTAAACTTGCATGGGTTCCTCCTTGTCAACATACTTAATATCCAAAGAGGTGAGGCAGGACTCTCTCCGTATCTCTTTTCTGACAAATGGTGAAGTTACATGATGTTTCTCATGGAAAATGAGAGGAGGATCTTATGTTATATAAGTTTCTCTGATAATGTGGAGCACAAAAAGGGAAAAGCTATCTGATCTGAATGCTGGGGCATGAGGAATGAAAAGAAAAAAGAGCAATAAGACTGGAAAGAGAAAGAGTAAGGCTTAAATGTACCTAAGCTCTGAAAGGGAGGAGCAAAAACAAGTTGTCTTGGAGAAATTCAGTAAGAGATGGGAGCTCACGTGGGAGAAAGAGGAGGAGAGAGAAACAGGTTACAGGTCTGGAAAACATGCAATCACTACAGTACCCTAAAGAATTTTTATTTGACTTCAAGAACAAAATACTCCTCCTTTCAGATGCACCAAATGGCTAACTATGCTGTGTCTTGTCTTTAACTGACTAGTCCAGAAACAGCCTGCTGCTGCTGTAATTGCTATGAGCAGTTACTGTTATCGCACACATGGCTAGAGGTTTGTTTGTGCTGGTAATTCAATTTGAAGGGAATCTGGTTTGGTTTGAAGCACCACTTTGATAACTTATAAGAGGGATCCACATAATGGAAATAGTGCTTTTGAAGACAGTAAGGGTTATATTAAAATAAATTATGATGATGTTATAGTTACAAAGTCAAATATTCAAAAGTTAGGATCTCATCAAACAGAAGTGGCAGAGGAATATTGGCCCAATAAACATATTTAAGCTCCTTTTCTGTAATAGTTTCTAGAATAGATTTATTTTTTTTTTAATGTGGCTTCCTTTAATATTATGTGTCTTACCTGGTTCTCTTGTTGGTGCCACAAAAAAATCTGTAGAACCTGCTCCAGTCCTTGGCGCTGATGTTTAAGAAATCTGTCCAGTTGCCGTCTCCTGTCTTGTAGCATTTCAAGGAGATTGTCAATTTTCAAGCAGCTGCTCTGGGCTCCCTGAATCAGCTCTGGATTGGCATTTGGCCCCTCACATTTGAATTCTTCTATGAATTCAGTTAGTTCTTGGCTTTTGTATAAAAGTGCAAGTGACTTTTCCAAAAGCTCTGTAAGAATTTCACATTAAAAAGAGATGTGATATGTAATTCTAGTAGCATATTTCAAATATTGCTCAAGTATTTTTTAAAACTGTATTTGCATACAGGAGCATAAAAGTATTTTCATGCATTGTCTGAACAACTTATAAATATTTACTTTAGAAGGTGTATATCCTAAGATATTTCAGTTTGGACAGCTGTTCTATAAACCTACAAAGGTACAATGGGTGTAAAACCATACATATATGTACCTGTAATGTAATATAATAGCAAATTAATTTATAGCTACAATAACTTTGATTAATTTTCCCATGGAACAGATGGATGGTTTTAGAACTTACTTGCCAGTCAGCATTAAAAGTCAGCTTAGTTTCTTAGCAGTTCACCTGACCTGGACTGCCTTGAAATCAGAAGACAAGCTAACCACTAACTGCTCTGCAGCAACAAAGGTGGAACCGTGAGAGAGCTAGCTCAAAACCAGGAGTTTCCCATCGTTCAGGAGGCCTAATAAAGAGTTATTTCACCATTGTTTGTCCAAATAGCACATTTTAATATTTATTCTAATTTATTTTTTTTAAGTACACACAGGAAGAATAAAATCATCCTTCAAGGAGTCAGTGCACAATCACACATCATCAGGAGTTTGTACCTTTTGTATGATGCTCTTGTTGCAGAAGGAGTTCTCTCAAAGAGTCAATATTGTCAAACTCTTGGGCATTTTTCAGGAAATCTTCAACTTGGTCAATTTTAACAGCAAACTGCATTAAGAAAACAAAGGGTGGCAAGAAGAACACTATAATTTTCTTTTGCAGAACTCAATCATAGTCTCTGTATTTTGGAGAAAGTTCACGAGAATTTGCAAATCCCTGGGAAAAGACATCTTTAGTGACTGCTAGAAACAGATGCTTTGTGGCTTCTATGCGTCTTCTGTTTTTTTTTGAGGTTGTCATTGATTGAGGGAACCCAAATTTCAGTTGACATACTCTGTAATTACAGTTTGTGACTTTGTAAATCATCTCTCCTACGTAGCCTTCAGACCCACTGAAAATAAATTCTCATGGAAGAATCTGTTAATTTCAAAGCCTTCTGTAAAATCATTTAACATGAATGAAACCTTTAACTCAGGTCTCCTTCCCAGTACTTCTTTCTAATGTTAAGGTATTGGGGGAAAAACCATTTAAGGGCAACATCAGACAGAACATTCTTTTGAAGGCAGAAATGAGTAGCAAATCTAAACTAACTAATATGGTAATCACAGTAATTAATCATATGGGGAAACAGCATCTCTGTAATGAAAACTGAAGTTAGGTTACTCCTTTACAGCTCATTTTTCCATGTGTTCCGTATTTTAAATATCGATACATGTTGTGTTTCAGGGAGATGTGGAGCAGATTTGGTAATCTGTTGAGACTATTAAAACTAAGATTGGAATTCTTTATTTGGCTTCCACCTTTGCAGTAGGTCAGAGTTGAGGCATATATTCCACACCTTAGCCAAACTTTATCAATTCCACTGCTTCATTTCAGAAATGAAGAAACCAGTGAAGTTCAAATTTGTAGTTAAGTATGAGCAAAGATGTTTAAACCTATAGTGAAATTAAGGAAGATGAAAAGCAAGCACTCTGCTTTTTGTCTTTTATATTGTTCCACATTTTTCTCCCTTTTCCTCTGCATACTGTAAAAGAAATCCATTAGATAGCGACATTTGAGATTTGAATTCTAATTTTCACTAAATACTATTCTTGAGATACATTTAGTGCTTTATCACAAATAAGACAAAGATTTCCATAATCACAGACTGTCATTTAAAGAAAAGCCTTTCTGCAAAAAATTTCAGCAACACCTATTTAAATTGATATTGCATTTCTTCTTCCCTTCTATATATAAGGGGTGCAATTTGTGCTGCGCTCCATCAGCTGCATTTTGTTTTAATGACATAAGCCTGTTGCAATTCAGCTGATCCTTTAAAGATTTAGGCTGCACTAGGTCAACCTTTGATAGTACAGAATTTATCATAGTGATTCTTATGCCAACTCTGTACTAATTTCTTTGAATAATACACATTACCAGTACAAAATAATTAGTAGATTGTTATTGGGAGTTCTTAGAACACTTAGTAGAATGGTTGCTTCTGTAATTTATAGGTGGCGCTGGGCTACTGTAAAAACAAAATTATCAGGGAGAATTTTTAGAGTCTTCAAAGCTCCAGGGATGTGGGAAGAATTGAATTTGAGGCTACACTGAGCAAGCATGGAATCCCTCCCTGCTTAAACAGGGAAGGGCACCACTGAAATCTGTCAGACAATTGTCCTTTTGTGCACATCTGGACAAAAAAATCTCGGGTAAATGACTGGCAAGTTAAACTCATGTTTAGTTTGCATAATTACAATAGCTGTATCAATATTTCAGTGCAATACCTTCAGTGGCCAATCTTCAGTAAGCATTAGTGAAAGCATCTGAAAATTTAATTCTTTCAAAATCAAATAATTTTAATCATAAGGAATAATCTGCAGAATGTCCATAGCCACTGAATAATGTATTTTAGGATTTCACAGAATGGTAGGAATCTCTGAAGGTCATCTAGTCCAACCTCCCTGCTAGAACAGGATCACCTAGAGAAGACCAGAATCACAGAATCATTAAGTTTGGAAGAGACCTCTAAGATCATCAAGTCCAACCATCAACTCAGCACCACCATGCCCACTGAACCATGTACCGAAGTGTCACATCTACTTGTTTTTTGAACACCTCCAGGGATGCTGACTCCACCGCCTCCCTGAGCAGCCTGTTCTAGTGTTTGACCACTCTTTCTGTAATGAAATTTTTCCTCATATCCAATATAAACCTCCCCTGGTGCAACTTGAGGCCTTTTCCTCTCATCCTATTGCTAGTTACATGGCAGAAGAGATCAACACCCACCTCTCTACAACGTTCTTTCAGGTAGTTGTTGAGAGCAATAAGGTCTCCCCTCGGTCTCCTCTTCTCCAGACTAAACAATCCCAACTCCCTCAGCTGCTCCTCATAAGGCTTGTTCTCCAGACCCTTCACCAGCTTCATTGCCCTTCTCTGGGCACACTCCAGTGCCTCAATCTTTTTCTTGTAGTGAGGGGCCCAAAACTGAGCACAGTACTCGAGGTGCAGCCTCACCAGTGCCAAGTACAGAGGCAAAATCACTTCCCTACTCCTGCTGGCCACAATATTTCTGATGCAGGTCAGGATGCTACTGGCCTTCTTGGTCACCTGGACACACTGCTGGCTCATGGTCTGTCAGCTGTCAACCAATAATCAATCACACAGGACTTGTGAAGGAGGTTTTTGAATGAGAGGTTTGGTCCAGTTCCATTTATCACTGTTGTACAATTTTTGGAGACATCATGACTAAGATATTTCTTAAAGTCTACATGGATGGCATTTTGGTCAGTTTTATCCTTAACTATCCAGAAGGTGGAAAAGAAGGGTGTATCTAGAGATTTTTATTTTCTTAATTGCTTTAACTTTTACAGATGCAATGAACATACATAACAGAATAAAATAAAAGCAGACAGAGTACCTGTAAGATGTAGTAGGTTTCAAAATTGGTGTCATTTTATTTAAATACAAACCTCCAGAGCATTTTCAAAGAAGACTGAAGTAAGTTCCAGAAGTGCCTGTCGTTTCTCTAACATAATGATGAGGGCATCCCATGCATCCCCAAGAGTCTCTGCCATGGCATCATAAACCTGACTCTTTTCTTTGTTCTCCTCTGCAGCCTTGTCTGCTTCATGTAACAGGTCCCATACATGGTCTTCCAAAGCCTAAGGGAAAAAAAAAAATCTGTAAGCAGAAACCAAAATACTGTGTTGATACTGCTGTCAGAATACTTTTTCAGTGGGTCTGATAAACTAGCCACAAGTCTTCTACTCCTGCTTTATTTCCAGTTCTCAGTGATAGGAGTGTAGCTGTTCCTACATGTCTCATAGCAAGCTTCTGAGTTTCATCTGCAGTTAAGAGGCAATATTTTTATGCAATTTCATTTAAAAACAAGTGTTAAGAGAATTTATCATTCTATCTCTAAGGTTTACATCTTGGAAATAGTAGCAATGCAAATACTTTGGATCTTCTTTCATATGCCATCATATTACTTTACCTGACATTAAAAGCTTTAAGACTTTGTAAGGTAACTTACTTATAAGTCTCTGATGACTTCAACGCAATCCAGACAAGACTAGCTTGAACATATTCACGTTCTCCAGAAAACCACCAATTTCATGCAATGTTCGGCTCACTGCGTTGCTCAAACTGGCTGCCAAATAATACTTCTATTACAAAGAAAATCATTCTACATGTTCACTCCCTTTCCTAATCTCACCATGAGAAAGGTATCTGCTAGGCCATATCCAGCTTGTGTTAAAAATCTTTAATGTGTCAGAAAAATTGCTTAACATTTGTTCTATGTTTCCCCCAATCTTGAGTTTTATTATGAGCATGAATTAATAAAGTGCCAATTTCTGCTGTTATTACAGGTGTTATCACAAGAATATGTAATGGGAAAAAAAATTTGTATTGGCAAATTAAAATCTATGATAACTGATTCTTATTACACAGAGTTTAATAAAGGCTAAAGAATTGAAAAACTTGAAATCCTCCAGATTCAACTGAAAAGAGCAAATTGCAGAAAACTTAATTGTTCTAAACACAGAACCATAACATCCAGTCCTCCCTAGACCTTGTATACTACACAAAGATGTCAGCTTGAACTGAAGAGGCTCATCAGTTCCGTCTAAAAGCAGTACTGTGAGATCAGTATAGTCTTTGAATCTTTCTTTGAAAAAATACGATGAAATTATTTTAACTTAACTTTACAGACAGCCAACTATGAGAACAGTGGTAAAATTAACAGGCATAAGAGCAGCTCTAACAAACATCTTTTTCTATAGTATGTAGAAAAGTCATTGTCAGCAACATGAGTGCATGCTTATTGTTTAGTGACAAACCCATCAAAAAGTGTATCTGATCAAAAGTCAGTGTTCTAGAGAACCATACAAAATCCATTTTATTTTCTGAATACCAGGAACTACTGCTTTCTAATCCCTTTTTTTTGTTCTGTTGAATCCTCATCCTTATTGACTCATAATATGAGAAGAAAAGCTCAAATCCCCAAAATGCTATCTATTCTGTATTTAAATGGAGATCTAATTTATTTAAAATGTGTCTTTGGCTTTAAATCAGGTCATTTACATGGAGTAAATACCGTTACTGTGATGTAGGCTATTGATAGCACCTGTTTTCTATCTCCATTGTAACATAATGAGACAAGAATCAGATCAGGAAAAACAGTTGGCCTTGGGAATCTGATCCAAAGTACTCAATTCATCTTTTATTCAAGAGTATTTATTGAGCTGACAAGGTAACAAAGGGTTGCTGCAGGTGTTTGTCTAGTCTTATATGCAGCAATCAGGATCATCATTATTATCTGAAATAAAAAAAGAACAACACTGACTCATGATAATTTTTAAACCACAGAGATTATACAGTTGTACAGTTGATAAAATTTAAAACCTGGCTTCATCATAACAATGATAATGGTAAGTAAATGAAGTGAGCTCATGAAAACTTTAAATTAAAATCCGTCTTTCGCTTCATTCTTTAACACTGTTCTCTCAACTCTTATTAGTTTTTCTTTTATTGGCTTGCATCATTATTTCTCAATTATTTTTGTACTGTCAAAGCTAAAGTTGTGTTGTTCATGCAATACTGTTTTTTTCTAAATACATGCACAATCATCTCAGAGCCAACAAAGCTTTGGTTCTTTGTTTAACCTCAAAGAAAGGCTAAACTCTAAGTACTATCTGCCAAGTGCTAGGTGTGTTAGGTGAATTTTGGCTAACAGATCTAAAGGAAGTTTGTTTTGTTTCCCAGCACCTAGAAGAAAAGATCTTGTGAAAGTCTTGTGGAAGCTTTAAGGCCAGAGTGTAGAACAGAAAAAATATCATGGCAGAAGATGAAAGAATGAAAAACACATGGATGTGACTTCATCACCCTGTGATGGCAGGGTAGAATGAGGTTAATAAAGGCATACTCCAGAGCGCTCACAAGATACAGATGAAAATACTTTACTAATATCTTTGATGTAAAATTATTTTCAAGCTTCTTCATACCAAACATTTGCTTTTAGCAGATAAATTTGACTTCATTTGAAAAAGTGAATGTTATAGGTTAAAAATTAAAAACATGGAGAATTCTGCTGTTGTGACTCCAATTATTATGTCCATTTCCATTTATTTGTTGGATTTCCTATTTGTGGCACTTCTTTCAGACATCACAGCAGTTCAGCAGTAGAAGATTATGTCTTATTATTTGAGAAACAGTCCTGTAAGGAATATCGGCTTTTAGAGGAGAATGAAATTATGAGACACCTGAAATAAATATTCCATAAATCAACATCAGAATTCTAAGTATTCAGTCAAAATCATCATGCTGCAGATAAAAAGCTCACTTTAAGGCTAAGTGATGGCTAGAAAACAAAACTGGAAATATAATATGCTAGCAGTCATTGTGTTCAATTAAAAATGACCAAAAGGGATTATTTTTCCTATTTATCAAGGAACTGGGAAATTAGCAAAAGGGTAGTATATAATGTCCCTGCCTCTCTTAGAAAACAGATTACATCTTACTGAAAATAAAGAAGGTTTGGGGTGTTTTTTTCCCCACTGGTAATTGCTTTCAGAAGTAACCTACAGGCATGATGACTGCATATTCGGGCACATCTTTGTCTACATTGTGCACTTGTTTGAGAACACTGCATTTTAGACAAAGGTCTTGAAATCTGCAGTGGTCAATAAAATACTAACAGAAGGAAGTTACTTCATCTGGAAGGCCACTTTACCCATCTTTTCAGGCTCCATCTTCTATTTTCAGCTTTTCCCTTATTGGTTAACTTCAGACACACTGTATTTTCACAATAAAAACAGATCAAGCACATCAAAGGCAAACCTGCATTAATCATGCAGTCACATTTCTATTGTGTTATATAATGCTAGTAAAATCGGTAGTTAGTCACATGTAATATTTCATTCTCATCTTACTAGTTATGCCACTAGATTTGTTTCTAAGCTTTGGCACAAGGAATACTAATGTACAGCTTCTTTAATTGAAGCCATTTGCTGATAGGTAAATGAGCAAACATAATTTTAATATGTGGCTCTCTAAATAGTCTATAAATTCAATAAATGTGTTTTAGTTTCCCAGTTTATTTCTAATGCCAGCTGTTCCTGTGATCATTCATTACATTTCACAGAAATCAAAGGCAGGATATGGCGTTTACATTCCTTCAAACAGACCTAGATATTAATTCTCAAAATCTGTTTTGAAAACACAGCCAAACTGTTTGCAAGACTATTTTAAAAGGCTACTCCAATAAAAGCACAGTATAAAACAATGTTTTTGTTACCATGAAGCCATAGTCAAGGACAATTTGAGTAGCTTTTCAGATACATAAGAGAAGAATTTATTACTAATTTTCCATGTGACAGTTTCAAAGTAATCAATATTTTCTAACCACATATGATAACAGCAAATGAAATGCCTAGAGCTCTCCTTGTCTACAAGACACAGAAAAATGTTTCACTCTTCCCTAACAGCTCAGCTTACTCAATGTGATAGCACTCAAGATTCAAATTCAAAACAAACACTATTTTACATTGGAAAAAGAATATTCTAGAAGTATCATGAAGCACAAAATAAGATATTAATTTTTTAAAAACTATAAAATTAGAAGATAAATAAGGTTTATGGATTTCATTCATTTTATTCAATAGTTTAAATGATGATAAATGAAGGCGTATGAAGAGACCATGAAAGCGAAAACAAAATAATGAAGGTTTCATGTGCAGACTGGGTCATTCTCCATTCTTGTCATTTATCACACTAGAAAATAGCTGTTATGTCTTAAAATTTGTTTTAAAATAGACCTGAAATCTAGGGGTATGTCCTACAACAAATTACCTCAATGTGGCTCTTTGATTTTGATTCACTTGTATTTAGTAATTGTTCTAAAATTTTGTGAGGAGACACGAAACTGGTGAGGATACTTCCTTCTCTGGGCAGCTACCTACCCTCAGCAGGCAAGGGATATGCCAAACCCACAGTTCCAACAACTGAAATGCCCCCTCTGCATTTTTTTCAAGGTCAATTCAGCTGATGTTCCAGTCCAGGACTGAGATTATCAAAAGACAGCTTATTGCTTCCCCAGTTATTTCCCTCTTTGCTATGACTGCTGTGCTTCATCACAGATTCGTACCCATAAAGGTTCTAAAGAATGTGAAAGGTCATGTGATTTTTATTTTTTTTTTAAAACTACTAAGTTAAAATTATTTTGTGTTATAATACATGGTTTACATGTTTATTTATATGTAGGCATTTTTAGTTGCAGTCTGTAGGCTACAAAGTTGCTTTCAGACATGCTGAGATATTTGTAAATCTATGCTGCTACAGAATTATCTAATCTCAACAGCGTTATCTGTAAAGTGTTGTGTAGCTAAGATTGGCTTCTAGGGGAAAGAAAAAACAAAAATCATACCAAGGCTTGAACACAGTATCTCTAAATCTTGGCAAATCTTATACAGAGCTCCAAAAAGTTGCACTGAATATGTGCATCTGATCTTCACATTTCATTTCAGTGTAATCTTCTGTTATAAAGCTACTGAATTTATGGATTTTAAGCTCCTCAAGACGGTTTTTACATTGCAATAAAAAAAGACAAATCCTAAAAATATCTTCTGATAGCCTGATCAAGCCTGAAAAGTCAAGTCAATCTTGCTCCATTGTCAAATATTCTGGAACTGCTTAGAGAACAGGAAAATGTTGTCAGGGGTACGTAGAAAATGGCATTTCTCTGTGCATTGCAAACATCTGTTCACTTTTACCACTGGCTGTACATAATTCCAGCTGAGAAAAGGAAAAAGGGAACAGGAGCCAGACAGGAGAACCTAGGACAGAAGAAATGCATTTCTGAGCCAGCAACACCTGGGGCAGATGCAAGAGCTTCCTCTCCAATTATTTCACTACAAAACTGGATGAAAGTGATGAGTTAACAATACATTGAATACCACTGCTCACTGCCGACTGTCTTTGAACTTTTAATTAAAAGTCAACATAAATCACTAAGATCTCATTGTATTGTATTAAATTGAAATTAACACATCTCTTCACTTGGAAAGCTTGCACCCACAGAATCATTTATAAAAAAATTACCAAGTGGAAGTGCTGTGAAATATTCGGCAAAATTGTGCCACAACAATTCATAAACTTTGAAACTCGTGGCTCTGTGCAAGAATCTCACTTCTGTACAAGAGTGTATTTACTGCAATAAAAATAGTAAGCCCCAACACTAAATTTACTGTGACTGTAGCCATCTCTAGTTTAATCAAGCTCGCTCCTGTTTCTTAAATCTTGCCTTCTGTCCTCACCAATTTGACTGTGCTTATCTACACCGCTGCCAGTTTGCACCAGTATTGTTTCAGAGAAAATGTTGTGGCAGTGGGTAATTCTCCACTATGGTATCTGTTTAGAGTGCAGCTGGTGAAGACATGCCTAAGGTAAATTTTAAGTCACTCATTCAGTGCAGCACCAGTAGCCTAGAACTTAGTGCTAGTGCAGTACTGACTTCTCAAGTTGTTTTTACTGCATTCACTGAGGTTGTATCTTCACTGAAAGCTGGGGCCAAGCATTTATGCCATCTGCACTGTAAATCCTTTAATGCAGTGTAGCTCTAAAAGAGATCTGAGAACAATCCTGTTGCAACTTACCACTTCTTGCCACAGGATGCTTGGAACTTAACTAAGCATTACAGGGCTTTGAACACAAGAAATGCACCGGCTGCAAATGAACAAACCCTGCTCTTGATAAACATATACAAGTAAAGATTGGCAGATTATTTTAGTGGAAATGGCAGGTAATTGTGGTTCATACTACTGCTTCTACACTGCTATCTACGCCTGAGCTAGTTGATTTAAAGTTAGTTCACAGATGTCTACACATGCTGTAACCACAAGGTAGACCTGCTGTCAGAACTCAAAATAAAACATTCAAAACAGAAACATATAGGTTTCTAACAGCCCAATTACTACATTACCTATATGCAGCAAAGTATCCCGAAGATTTTCATTACCATACACAATATTATTTAACTTCTTCAGACACCTGTCAATTGCTCCCTTAACTTTTCATTTCTGGTTAAATAGTTTCATGGTCCCACTTTTATTCACTTATATACAGAAGAAATTGTTAAGCACTGAGTCCAATTAGAGTTTTGGCATTGTCTTGAGCTTGCAAAATTTTCCATTGCTCACAATCACTTATATGCAAATATATAAGAATATCTAAAGGTACTGACATAGTTAAAGAAGTATAATTGTAGCATATACAGCTAGAACAATTAATATACTTATTTGAACTAATCCTACTCTATTTAAGTGTAACTGGATTTTCCTACTTATGCTTTCAGTGCAATTTGAAGTTTAATGCATAAACTTTAATTTCTAAAGTTCAATTTATCTAAAAAAATAATAAAATATATAGTGCAGGAAAAAGAGTTATACTACAGTTCTTGCCAAAGCTATGCACATTCCACAGCTGATGAGATGTTTTTCAGGCAGTATATATTATTCACAGAATAGAAAAACTGCTTTCTTGGCTTTGGGGCCAGCGAACTGCCTTGTTCTGCCAACAAACTACCTTTGTACAGCACATTTAAGAAATACTTAAAACATATCAAAGCAAGTAAAGCTGTGGGAAAGAAAAAATAAGGTATATTTCTGTTATTCTATATTCTTTATGTAATCATTCTGGTTTCCCTTTTGCTATATGAAAAATCTGTCTTTCAGTAAAACTGCTAATGTTCAATTCACTCATTTTTATGTAGAGCTTAACTTAAACAGCTCTTAAAAAATATCTAGGAGTTTCTCCCAAACCAATAAAAGTTTTTGTGTATAATAAAAGAGGCGTCCAGTGAGCAGCATTTTCCCTTCCTGGCCAATGAAAACGTTATTTTCTACTTTTCTTGAGACAGCAAAACTTCAAGCTAGATCTGACTTTCAATAGCTTCAAAAAGGTGCCAAGTACTGGTTGGACAGGCAGAATAAATCACTGCCTTCTTGCATTGGCAACTCAGAAACAGTGCTGAAACAACAGCAGAGTCATTTACATAGCTCATGCAAGGCTGCTTCTCTGCATCTCTTTTAGATATATAAACTGCTTGTAGTAGACTCTGCACAAATAATCATTTTTCTAACAAATGCTCAGAGACATTTATTAGGAGGATAGTCAGTAAATCTCTCAAACTAAGCAACCGTAATGGAATGGTGTTTTGTAAAGTACTTGCAATTCAACATTGTTTATGCTAGCTAATTTAACTGATTAATAAAAATTAGTACTTTTTTAAAAACAAACAAACAACTTTCTATCATAACTATTGTGAACATTCACAGAAATCTCCGATTTGGAATTTGGTCATTAGTTAGCTAAAAATCACTGTTTGCATGGTCCCTCACAGGCTTTTTTCAGACTCGCAGTATTTTTATTTTGCAGAACATGGCCAAATAACAATGTTTACTAGCATATGCAAATCCACTCTCCTTCCCCTACATCCTAATTTGACAAGTCTATTTACACTCCAAAGCATAAACATTGATTCTTAGGGTGAAAGGAAATCAATGCTGGCTTAATTCTTTTGGTCTTCCCTTTGACTTCCAAAAAGGCTGGAGCAGGCTAACACCTTGAAGCATTTAACCAGCTTGTGGTCTGCTTAATTGCTTAAGTTTGTTGATTTCATAGAAAATTTTACTGAAAATTTACTCAAGTTGATTCAAAGAAACACTAAATTAATTTTTTATTGGGCCATAACAAGCACTTAAAAAAGCCAAACAAACAAACAAAACCACAAGCAAACTCCCAGCAGTAGGTAGATGGAATTTCTGCTGCCCTGACAGGGCTATTTTAAAGGAAGAAGACTAAAGGGATTATTAACTGTGTCTGGGCTTTAGAAGACCCATTTTGGTAGACTATGCTGAGGAAACTCACAGGATTCCCACATGTCCTGGAAAAGGTGGTGTCCTACAGACCTCTCCCATCACACATCACACCCAGAATCTGAATTTACTTCATTGGGTATAGCTATGACTCTAAACAGAATTTGGTCCTCAGTGATTTTTCACACTCAAGTAATAGAAATGAAATCACTTTCAAAGACATGATGGATGTTTGAATCATCAGAAAAGAACATACTAAGCAGCTAGTTCATGAAACAAGTAAAGGGAGACACTGTAACTATTAAATAGAAATTAACATAACAGAGAAGCAATTAATTAATAGCCTCTGTCTTTAAGTTAAGGTCTACAGACAGGTGTCATTTCCCATGTAGCATGAAATACTTGTATTTTCTTCTAGATACTTTTGAGAACAGTAACAAGTATTTAATGTTTTTTGTCCATGAATAGCATTGGCATGAAAGGGCAGAGAATGGGTTGAGAGAGCAGTTATCTGACACTATCTATACATCTAAAAAATAAATGCTAATTGTAAAACAGCCATTTTAATACTACTGGTTAAAAACTTGGTGAAGCACTAAAAGAAGCCATTATTTTGTTTGTTTCCTACTGAAACATAAAGTGGTTGCATGCACAACAACTCTATAAAAGTAGTAGCATTCATTAATTATCCAACATGAGATTTTCTTAACATTCTGGACCAGGTTTTTAACTAATATAACAGGAATTAAATGAGTATGTGATACTGATAGTCTCTTTACTAATTCAGCATCTCAATGTTAATCTAGCAATTAGATAATAGCAAGCTGGAGCATAGGAGGTTCCATGTGAACATAAGGAAACACTTTTTTACTGTGAGGGTTACAGAGCACTGGCCCAGGCTGCCCAGAGAGGTTGTGGAGTCTCCTCTGCAGACATTCAAAACCTGCCTGAGCGCCTTCCTGTGTGACCTGGTCTGGGTGATCCTGCTCTGGCAGGGGGGTTGGACTGGATGATCTTTCGAGGTACCTTCCAAGCCCTAACATTTTGTGATTCTGTGATCTACGAGAATAATTGTCGTGACTGAAAACTGACATATTGAGAGGAAATTTAAAAAAGTAAAATATTTTCAGAACTTCACACACAGATTGCTTGTCACTAGTAGGTTAATTTTCCCCAAGTTATCATACCACTTTTGCAGCTGTACTGCATAAACTGTGGAACAACAGGTAGAATTGAGGTAGCACCATTTGGAATTTCTTGGCAAAGTTTGACTTTAAATATGACTATTTTATATTTTGAAATAAAACTAGACATCAATTTATCCTAATATTACATCAGTTTCGACATATTAAAATGAGATTTCCAATGTTAAATCTTTTCTAACTAGTCAGGATGGAAACTGGTATAGGGCCCAGAAGTAGTTTACCTTATTTGAGAAGCCTTTCTTCTGAACAGGTTGTTAATTAACATTTTTACCTGAGCAGTATGCTATGTTTTCCAGTAATTGATTAGCTGTGAGACACATAATCCCTAAGACACAGAGAAAACTGGGATAACTTTCAAAGCTATCAGTCATGCTTCATGCGATTTTTTTTTAATTCAATTACTGTGTAAGGAATTCAAACCCAACAAAAGAAAATTCGAAAGTTAAAGAAAACTAAACTGCCATATTTAATGATATGCAGAAGCAGTGTGCATAAAGTTACAAAAAATAATTAGAAAATTCCTCGAGTGTAATAACCTTTTAGTTTTTATTACTGATTCATGGAAATTTTGAAATACAGACTTAATTTTTTTCTTTAATGTCTGTTGAAGAATGTTCACACATTTAAAACAGCTCTGCATTTTAATTTTTTAAAATAAAAACTCCTGCAATACTTCAAAAACCTAATAAAATAGCAGAACAGTTGTCATTTTGTCTGTTACCCCAGCAATAGAAGACAGTTGCATTTTGAGAAGACAGACTAGTAAAAAAAGAGAACTATCTTACAGGAAACTTTACTTTGTCGAGGGAGAGTTCAAATGCATAAGGTGGTCTTCGGAGTGATATTAAGGTTTTATTGCCATGAGTTCGAAATTATCCTTTCCACAACTGTCAAAGCCATTAGTTACTGTGAACTTCTCAAATATTGATCCTCAACTATTTTGGTTTCTATATACTACATGTAGCAATAGTTTATTTTTAAATGGAGTAGACCGATATTACTGTTTTTATACTTTTAAACTTTGAAATATGAACTTTTTATCAACACAGAATCATAGACTAATTTAGGTTGGAAGGAACTGTGCAGGTCATCTGTCCAACCCCTTGCTCAAGTTACTCAAGGACTTATCCTGTGAAGTCTTTAACATCTCCAGCAATGGAAATGCCAGAACCTGTCTGGGAAACCTGTTCCAGGATTTAACCACCTTCATGGTCAAACTTTTGTTCCTAACTGGAATTTCCTTTTTTCCGACTTGTGTCTCTCGTCCTAGATGCAAACTTAGTAACAGGAAAAAAGTTTATTTCCATCAAAAAATGATGACTTGTACAAAGCACGTTATCTCACACAAACCTGAATGTTGAGGGCATTTGTTTTGTTAGTTTTTGGGTTTTGTTTTTTTGGGGGGTTTTTTGTATGCTTTTTTGTTTGTTTTGGTTTTGTTTCTTTAATAAAATTAGGTTCATAGAGCTTTCCAGTAAAGGTTTAGCTTTATTTCATTCAGTTTTTGAATTGGTTGTTTCAGTTTTCTCTTTTGGCATGATTTCTTAATAAATACATTTTAAAATGTGTTTATTGTTTTATGGAGCATAAAAGAAATCTGGAAGGATATTGTTTCTTGGAAAATTCTGGGTTTGTATTTGGTTTATTTTTCCAATTTGAATGGGGGAAACACGTCCAGCTCTAAGTATGCGGTGCTCTTATTTCTCCAATTAGCCGTTATGTGACGAGAACATGTCTGGAGTACTTTTCAGTTCATATGCTATTTGTTTCTTATTATGGACTTCCACTCACTGTGAACACAAAAGTACAGAATGAAACATTTCCCTTTGGACTCTGAGGAGCTGGCATGAAGCTTGAAAATACAAGGAATGCCTAGCACGTATTCAAAAATGAGTTTGTACACACGTGCAACTTCTGTTGGTCTCAGTAAAAACATGCCGGAAAAGCATTGTTTTAAAAACTACAGGCCTATTGCTATGTGAGAAGCTATTTTTCCTTTCCACTTTCACACCACAGTATTCACTGTACCAAAAAAGAACATTGGTAGCTTAAAAAGGAGGAATGTTCTGGTTAAGATGTACTGAGAGGAAGCTAACAAGGGTACAATGCCAGGCCTGTGGCACGCATGATTGCTGTCTGTAATGCAGCAGTTGTGCAGACACACAACTCTTCCCCTCACTCATTTTCAGGGCACATTTGGGTGTGATGCTGTAGCAAAGGCAGAATGCAAATAGCCAAAGGTCTAGAAACATCTTTTTATTTAAGCTGCGACACATAGTATAGCACATGTATTCATTTGTTCACAACCTATGGGGTACTTTATGTCCAGTTAAAAGAGCATGGAAAAAAGGGAAAAATTGTCTTTTGCCTTTCCTGATTGTTGTACCCTCTCTGGAGGGAAACAAAATTTGGCCTTCTAGAGCACACATTTAAGTCGGCTCTTACCATGTACTCAGAAAGCTTCTGGAGTGCAAAGCAAAGCAGACACAGGAAGATACCTAGCAATCAGGGACCTTGAAGCACTGTCAGAAACTGGCAAACTCCTAATGAAAATAAGGACTAGATACAGATAGGACAAACTCACTAGAGGCCTAGAGAGAAGGGCGTACAGTGTGCTGCAACCCAAAAAGCCACATGGAGCTGCTGACATCAGGACAAAACTAAAGGTAAAGAAGAGATTTATGAGGACAGGGTTTAGAGAAAAACTGACTTACAAGTGCAATGAAGTTACAATAAAACACAGCTTTACAGAATCCATGTAGTGGTGTTGGTTTGTTTGCTTGAAGGATTACTGAATCATACAATTTTCTCATCATTATGGATTAATACCTAGTTTATCTTTAAACTCTGATCCTGCTTAGCAGTTTCTTTCCTTCTCCCTTCCCTATATTTCTTGTCATTATTATTTTGGGCCAATTTTGACACTTCAGCTGATATTTTGCATAGTACAAAGGTCCAGCTTCAGATTCTTATAGTGAATATTGTAACTTGGAATTTTCAGAGGTATAAACTATTTCCCTCACTGAGATGCTGCTAAAATTAATCTCTGTTTATAGGTAGTGCTGAAATTGTACAACACAAACTTTTGTTAACTTGAAGGCCAGAAAGCAGTCATAAAACCATTTTGAGACAAATACTCTTTCAGTGGGAATTTTGTTTATGCAAATATTGAAACTTGAGTGATCAAAATTGGCATTGAAATAATATCTGTTAAATCTTACCTCTTCCCTTCTTACTTTTTTTTTCAAATAAACAGAGCTTATTTCTGCAAGTTAATGATTAAAATGCAGCTGAACTGCACATAACTCAGAAGATATCAATAAATATTAATAAATAATTTATTCCATTTAAAAATACTGAAAAATAAGCATTATGAAAATATTTTTACTTGAAATCACTGAAAGACTTGTTTAAAAGATATCAAATGGAAAGAATGAACATATTATATCATTGCTTTTTGAAGAATGTAATTTTCTAATTTGTTTCTCTTTTATATTAGCATATAAATTACCATTTTGTAATTTATGCTCTGTGAATTGAAGTAAATAAAATAATTAGGAGCAAATCTGAGGTTCATGAGCAAAATTAATAAGAGTGTTGCTTTTAAACTTAAGTTTATAGGCGAGATTTATTTCTATTTTGTAGCAGATCAGCCACAGTCTCTTTCCTGATTGAAAACAGAACTTTGGAAGCAAACCAAAATGCTGCTTTTTGTCTTAGTGAAGATTTTACCATTTTCATAGCCAAAAGCATGGCAACACATGAACGCAAACAGTCTTTTTTTTTTCAAATGATCCAGAAAACATTAATATTGGGAGATTCAAACACTAAGACTGCATGTTATCTCTAGATAGGCCTTCTGCTTGAAATTACTGAATCATGGAGAACAGAATAAAGGCAGAAAAATGTGTATCCACATTGCCATCAATATAATTTTACCTCTTAGAAGCTGTGTGTGTGTGTCAAGTTTTACTGGTTTTGATTCTTCTCACCTTTTTTTTTTTTTTTAAATTGTAAAGAGTGAGAGAT
>NW_010190229.1:0-360 GCF_000695765.1 Mesitornis unicolor
TCTCCTACCCAGGCTCTGATTCCCCACCATCTCTCCTCTGTAATGCACAGAGATGGGCTCCCGAGGGCCACAGAGCTGTAGAACATTCAACAATAGAAAAGAAAATAAAGAATGAATCCCACTAATTTTCTTTATACTTCAAAGGTGTGCGTATGTTCGTATACATCAAGAAAAATAATTTATTTGTTACTATGATATATTTCATTCATGTTTATAAATATGTGAAGGGCGAGTGTCAGGAGGAAGGAGTCAGGTGCAGCTCAGTGATGTCCAATGACAGGACATGGGGCAATGGGAGCAAGCTGGAGCATAGGAGGTTCCATGTGAACACGAGGAAAAACTTCTTTACTGTGAGAGTCC
>NW_010190229.1:402-4504 GCF_000695765.1 Mesitornis unicolor
CTCCTTCTCTGGAGACACCCAAAGCCCTGGCCGTGTTCCTGTGTGACTGCTCCGGTGATCCTGCTCTGGCAGGGGTTGCACTGGGGGTGCTTTACAGGTCCCTTCCAACTCCTGATATTCTGTGATTCTGTGAAAATACTTACACTATAAATGTCTTTGGTTTTCAAATACTACTGTAAGAGATCTTCGACATTATTTAAAATATAAACCAAAAAACTTCTACCGCTTCATCCCACTTGCTCCATGTCTGTGCTCTTCGTCCAGACGCTGGTATCTCCTTCAGGTTTTCCAGTACTACTGCAAGAGATTTTTGAAACTAACTTACTAAGAAAGCAAAAATCTACCGTGAAAGCAAAGTCTGCGTATTCCTATCGTCCCAACTCTTACGAACGGCGGCTTTCTTCTCTCAAAGGCTCTCAGAGACCAGGCCCTGCTCCCCCATCTTTCCCCTCCCCAGGGCCACAAAGGTCCCTGTCCCTGCTGGCACCGGACTCTCCACAGTCCCAGCCACCGCCCCTGCAGGCTCCCGCTGGGATCAAAGCTGGCCCCTGACTGTCAGCACGCTTGGCCATCGGCAGCATCACCCAGTCCGTGGGACACACGGAGCATCACAAGACACTGCGGCGCGGGATGACGCCATGAGGCTGCAGGATGAGGCCATACCCTCAGCAGAGCTGACACTTGCGGATCCCTCGCACTGCCGCTGCCGCACGTCAGGCTCGCTCGGTCAAGAAAACTGGAAGCAAGGTGTAAATCTTCAAAGGCTGAAATAATAATAAAAATTAAATCTCAGTAATTATCTTTATACTTGTGGTGGTTTAGGGCTGGGCTGGCCACTAAATCCTGGACAGACGCTCTCTGTTAACCCCTCTCTCCTCCCCAGAAGGGAAAAGAGAAGGGAGAGAGACTTTACGGGTTGGAAAAGAAAAGTAACAGATTTCATAAAACAATAATAGTAATACTACAGGATAATAATGTAAATAGGAAAATAATGGAATATATACAGACATGTACAAATATATCTACAAAACCAATATAAAATCCTCCCCCAATGACAATGATGGCACCAGAGGCTCTGGGAGCACTGGAAAAGTTCCAGTGTGGACCCAGCAGCAGTGGGAGCAAGCACCCTGTATTCCCAGGCAGTCTCCCATCCAGGTACTGACCGGGCCCAACCCTTCTTAGCTTCCACGATCAGCTGAGATGAGCAGGATGCAGGAACACAGGGATCAGGATCATAGGCAGATGAACCAGCAGGATCTGCTGGGACTTGGGCCATTGCAGGGGTGGAGAGGGAAGGAAGGGTCCGAGACGGAAGGGTCAAGACCCTGGTGATCCCTCAGCTTTACACCGAGTATGCTGTGTGTGGGATGCAATACCTCGTTGGGCAGGTTTGGGTCCATTTTCCCCCCATAGGCAAAGATATGGCACCTACAGTGAGACAGTGGCCCTGTGATGATCAACTGCAGCAGTACACACTGGAAAACCATGCTGCTGGTTTCAGCAAGTTCAACCACTTAGAAGAGACTGAGCTGGAAAGTGAAATCACTGAACAGAAAATTAATTCTATTCAGCTCAAACTCGTACAATACTAAATAGATGTGCATATGTTTAGATATACCAAGCAAAATACTTACACTAGAAAAGTCTTTGGTTTTCGAGTACTACTGAAAGAACTCTTAGAAACTCATTTACTGAGAAACTACAAAGCTTCTACCACCAAAACAAAGGTTGTTCTTCACCTAACAGAAGGTGACACTGAGAAAAGAGCAGGCAAAAAATGAATCCCTTTGTCACACCCCACCACCCGTGAAAAGGCAGGGGAGGATTTTACCAGATAGGCTGGGCAAAACCCTGCACCCCAGCAGCTCCAACACTGGGAAGCAGAGAAGCCTCAGATGCTGTTCTCCTCGCTGGGGCTGATCAATATTTTCCCTGCTCTTCAGCTCTGGCTCTCAGCCGTGGCAGTTCCCGATTCACCACAGCAAAGAAACCCATAGCAATAGATACAAGTGTGAAACTGGGGCCACACGGAGCAAGCCTGGTGTTTGGCACAGGCGATGCCCAGCCCTGTCAGAGCCCGGACAGCTCGTTTTCCACAAGTGCTGACCACAGAATATGCTGCCTTCTTGTGCTTTCACTCCATACAAACCAAAAGCAGGTCCTTTCCTGGTAAGAATCCTACCCAGTCGGCATCAATGTAAACTAACCCACAAAAGAAAAATTCCTCTTCCTGTATCAGAACTGCAAACACACAACAGAACCAGGAACGCGCTCGCTCCAGAACAGAAGGCTCCTCACATCTGTTTGCAGCACGGCCCAGCGGGGTCCCATCGCTGCCTCACGCCGTTTGCTCACAGTGACCACCCGCTGTCAGTAAAGCAGCGTCATCCCCGTGCTGGACGCTCCAAAGCCCCCATCTGCTAAAGGAAGCCGCGCACACAGGAAGGGGACCTCACCCGCTTGCGGGCAGGGAAGGGCTCCTCATCGGCCAAGGTCCCGAAATGCACGGTCTGCAAAATTAAGGACAAAAGAGCCATTAGGCCACACCACTGCTGACCGCCATATTTTCTGGAGAATAAAGAATTTAATTTCTTTAACAAAATGGCTCTTATTAATCATTAAAGCAAGCAAACTCTTGTGCAATACAACAGATCATCTTGGCATCTAGATTTGCACATGACCCCTAAGCTCTCCCTTCCCTCAGCAGGATGACATTAAAGAAAGATATTTTCCTGGTGAGATGTTGCACAACACGTGCTCTTAAGTGTGTATTTCTGAATTAAACAATGCAATATTTGACATAGAAAGAACACAGCTTAATAACTAAGTAACCACTTCTGACATACAGAAGAATACAAGTTGTTGTTGTTGGCTTTTTTGGTTTTAATGGATAAATGAGCTCCTTGGTAGTTTTCTCTCTTCTGGTAGTTTTGAAAGGAGAGACTGTACAATGGCAGGGAATAATTGAATTATAAAGACAGAGGCACAGATGGATTACAACTCTCTGTCATTTGTTCCTGAAACTTCCTAAATGAAATTCACATCAAAATGAGAAAATCTGTAAAGCATCACTAATTTAAAGAGATCAGAATAAGATTTTAAGCAGGAACTATGAAATAGTTTTTGTGTGTACTCTTCTGATGTCTTTCCTATTTCATCTAATTAACAATAAAACAGATGTCTCGTGACTTTCATCCAATAACACTCTGGCAATCTAAAAATGCCAATCTCTTTTAAGTTAAATCTCACTGGAGACAGTTGATGCAATTTAGAGATAAAAGCAAAGTGAATATTAACATTGGCTACCTAGCTACAGGGGTGCAAAAACCCTATTGTCTGTCCTTCAAAGTTAGAGATCTCTGGTGCAGGGATTTTTGGACTAACCCTGTTCAGAGTTCTTAAAATGTGATCTTACAGCACTTAAAGTGAAACTGATGTTACAAGTCTTAATACATAAGTTAAATTACTCAAAGCTCTTATAAAGGCTTGTATTTTGAAGTAAAAGTGGTCTGATATTTGCTGCCACTCATTTGTAAGAGACAGGAATAAACTCAAACTCAGAAAAATAAACCAGTAACATAATAGCAAAAAAGACCTGATTTCCTTTCCCTGACTACATAAACACAGGAAAACTCATGGCATTGGTATGCACTTAATATACATGGCTCAAATATTCCAGTATCATGAACATTCACTCTCAATTACTCACTGGCAGTCCATATCTACCCCTAATTTACCACCTGCCCAACCCTAGGTGGTGTAAGAGTGGTTCACACACAGGCTTGCATCAGAGGGAGGCTGCTCTCAGGAGAGGGAATTCTCCATCTACCTCCTTGTTGGGAATTAAACATGGAGGAGTTGAGACTGCGTCAGGCGGAGATGCCTATTTTAGAAACATTCACAACCTTCAGTTTAAGAATGCCTCCTCCTCATACGTCGCCTCAAAGAAAAGTTAGTTATTTTTAACTAAAAAAAAAGTTAGTTATTATTTCTAAGAATACTTCTTAGAAAATAAGTTATTTCTGGCATTCAAAAGATACCCTTTAGTGCAATACAATTATTCTGAAGATACTACACCTCTTTATGAAATGTGATATAC
>NW_010190230.1:0-25987 GCF_000695765.1 Mesitornis unicolor
GTGTGGTCCATGGCGGCGGTGTGTGAGGGGAAGGGCGGGAAGGGGCTTTCCTTAAAAACGGACAAAAAGGTGCTCTCGAAGGGGAGAAGGAGGGAAAGGCCCAGGATGCGTTTGTGTGGTGGTCCAGGTGAGGGGCCTAACCCAGCGGCTTGCTCCTCTCCCTGCCAGGTTGTCTATCAAGTTCCTCTAAAGGAAAATCACGTCTTGAAGAGAAATGTGGATCAACAGCTGAGAATTAAGATTATATACGATAGAAGTGTTGAGGAGTGAGTATACTGTTCTAGCATCTTTTTTTGTTTTCCTCCATATCTGACAAAGGAAATCCTATTAACCACAGCCTGTTTCTTTTATTTTCTTTTATTTTGTTTTTGATGGTGTTTTTTGTTTTGTTTTGTGTTTTTTTTTTAATATAGCTTGTTACCTGAGAAAAGACACCTTATAAAGGTATGTCATATTTGCTTCCCCTTTGTGTTGGTACATATTTTATTACATGGATGAAGTTAAGTTTAAGGTTACTTTAATTAAAGACTTTGCCAGAAATTTTATATCCTCTAGTCTGAGGAACCAAGGCTTTGCGTACAGATAACGCCTCTATTCCAAACACTTCCAGTGTTCTGTTGAATGTTGTTTTGGCAGGTGTTTGCTATGTCCCAAGGTGCAAAGGTTTCAGTGAGTGAGAAGTATGTAATTTTTAAAGTCTCCTTGAAGTTGTACATTCAAATTAATACTGGCTTCCTTCTCATTTTGTCATTTTAATAACAAAATATGGGATTACTAAAACAAAGTGTTTCCTAAATATATTGATGACAATTGAACTTCTTAGGAAGTCTGAATTTCTGCTATTCTGCCATACCACAGCATCTAGCATGTTTCATGTAGCTTTGTTGTTAATGCTTTTAAGGTGAGTTATCTGCATGGCTACTGGATGACTTTTTGTTTGTTTGTTTTATTCAGAACAAACTTTTTCCACAAGCTATATCTTACTTGGAGAAGACATTTCAAGTGCGCAAATCCACGGGTACCATATTACTAAGCAGGTATGTGAAAGTTTGTTGAATATCACTTGCTATATTTGATGTTTAAAATTGCATTGTATAGCCTTTAAAATAAGAATAGGATAAGAGTGTAAGAAATGCCCTCCTGACCCCATGGTGGTAGCAGATGCTGTTAAGGGAGAATACACAGATTTGCCAGCTGTTGTGATCAACATTTGCATCTGCTACATCAGAGATGTTAAAGGGTATACATGCTGCCTGTTTCCTTTTATGTGTACTCCTGTTTACGAAGCTGTTCCTAATCTCTCTGAACCTGTACGTACTCCATTAACAACTGGAAGCATTGTGTCTTTCAGAGCAAGGCAAATAACATTTCTCACCATGGAAGTTACATTAAATATCTGTATTACAATTTGTTGGGTGCTGCAAGACTATTCTATGCTTTCTTTCAAACTATAAAACAGTGCTGACTGTCTTTCCTCTTTGATTGAAGGCAGTGTGCAACAAACCAGTATTTAAGGAGGAAAGCTGACCCTCACAGATACTGCCGAAGAGCCTGCGCAGACCATACGAGATGTGGGCCAGTTATAGTTCCTGAGAAACACCTGCAGGTAAGCTAAGCCTTCCAAGTGCTTCTTAACCTTTGAGATATTCTAGTTTGTGGAAATTAATAAAAAAGTTAATATTGCTCACTGTGCATAAGTGACCTGTTTGTGGGGGATCACCAGGTTTGAGTGACAGAATAGAACAACTTGAGATAGTGCGAGTTTCTTTGGTTTATGGTGTTGAACCAAAAGCCAAGTAAAACTGGGCTGTTTACTGTTCTCTAAGCCTGTGTTACAAAGAAAAGTACTGAGAGGATGAGATTCAAAGCTTACTGAATTGTTTCATTGTTCACCTAAGTCAATGAGTCATGTCTTCACAGAAGTAAGTTTTGATTTTTTTTCTTAAGACCTTACTTGAAGAGATTATCCACTGAACCAGCACCATGGTGCAGGAAATGCTTCTAACTTGTTTTCTTGCATAAATTTTTTATTCATCTTCAGTATGTCATCAGTAGATTCTTTCTCTCAGCTTGATGTTTAAAAATGTACCAGATTACATGTGAAATGTAATTGCTACTTACGTAAGCTGTTTCTGTGAGCCAGAATATATATATATATTTTTTTTTTTTACTTTATAGGAAATAAAAGGTGCTAATTTTGGAATATCTAGCTTGGCAGGCACTTTTTTCAAAAGCTGCTACCTTCCTAGTGCCTAATAATAAATCAAAAGGGCTAGTCATTTAAAAATTCTTCATTGAATGGTTTGGGTTGGAAGGGACCTTAAAGATCATCCAGTCCAACCCCCCTGCCATGGGCAGGGTTACCTCCCACTGGACCAAGTTGCTCAAAGCCCTGTCCAGCTTGGCCTTGAACACTTCCAGAGAAGGGGCATCCACAGCTTCCCTGGGCAACCTGTGCCAGTGTCTCACCACCCTCACAGTTAAGAATTTCTTCTTAATATCTAGTCTAAATCTACCCTCTTTTAATAGTTTAAAACCACTACCTCTTGTCCTGTCACTACATGCCCTTGTAAGAAAAGTCCCTCCCCAGCTTTCTTGTAAGGCCCCTTCACGTACTGGAAGGTCGCTGTAATGTCTTCCTGGAGCTTTCTCTTCTCCAGGCAGAACAACTCCAGCTCAGCCTGTCCCCCTTCACAGGGGAAGTGCTGCAGCCCTCTGATCATCATCATGGCCCCTCCGTGACACTGTGATCATCTTCTTCCTTCGTATTCCTTGGCTCTTATTTTGCTTAGTGTCTTCATGGGGAGTTTTCTAATCTTCTGCTGTCTTACAATAGGATTTATTCTTGGCTTCAAGCTAATTTAATTTTGTCTTGCAAAATTTCTCTCATGACTAACATATTTCAATTGTTCCATTTGAACTTTGTCAAAGCAATGCAGGGTGTACAATGAGAGTGAGTGGCACTATGGACCCACTGGCTTACCTGACCAAGAAGGAGTTCGAGATGCTGACTTTGTACTTTACGTTAGTGCCCTCACTACTGAAAGGTGCGGCCATGAAAATATCATTGCATATGCAGCCTACTGCCAACTGGAAGCTGAAATGGACAGGCAAGTATTCCCACTAGTACAAAATCTTCTCTTAATTAAACTTTCAAGTTTTTTAATTGTTTAGATGAGAGAGTTCAACTGCTTGCCTGTCTTGTATGGTGTAGCAAAGTAGAAGTCATTATTGAAATAGACAAGCACTATATTTATGTAAAACCACGAAATAGTAAAATAGTACTTAAATTGCAAAACTGAGGCAGTTAATTAAAAGCTAATCCTCCACTCTTATTGCCTACAATTTCAAGATCCTGCTTCTGTGGAAGTGATTTTTCACAAGTTTAAAGGAGGACGCAAATGGGTCCTATTCAGGTGCCTTTTGTTTCTACTTTGTTGCAGTCATTATAACAGAGTCTTTGTATCTCTGTAGTGTCTTACCTAAAGTTCAGATCTCCTATACTGTTGTCACTAACACCTGTGCAGAATGGTGAAGGTAGAGGTCGATCCTGTCCCATCCCTCCCCATTTCAACAGTAAGTCTTAGAAACTGTATTGTAAAAAGACTAATGATCGGGGAACTTGTTTAGAAGGACTTATTTTTACATTAGTCTCCATTTTTATTTACATCTTCTGCCTCTTCAAGTGAACATGATTTAAATTTGCTCATATTTTACTGAAAACAATTTAATTTTAAAACTGTCTTCCAGGCCAATAGCAGGATATGCTAACTTGTGTCCAAATATGATTTCAACACAAGCTCAGGAGTTCGTTGGCATGTTGTCTACAGTGAAACATGAGATCATCCACGCACTGGTAAGGGTTAATGTTACAAAATGCATTTCCCTGAAATTCGTGCTTGCTTCCTTGCATACCTTCAGCTTGTTGCAAGAAAATTGTTTGGTGGAGGAAAGCTCTTGCTTTGCCCCTTTCAATTTGTGGGTTAATTGCCTTGAAGTGCAGTACTTCCAGTATCGCTGGTGGGTGTGATAACTCTTTCATGGTGTTTGACTTTGCATGTGAATGTCTTGCCAAAGGTTTCAGTGTACTTGGTTTTTATCTTGAAGGGTTTCTCTGCTGGACTATTTGCATTTTATCGTGATGATGATGGAAAACCTTTGACAACAAGATATGCAGATGGACTCCCTCCTTTTAATGAAAGGTATTTTATTATTTTTGAACCTCTTGGTACTCCCATTGAAGGACGTTTTTGCATTGCATTTTTAGGATGTCTTCTCGCCTGTTGAAAACCCAACTTGATTCCATTATTAGAATGCTTTACTTTTATTAGGTTCAACCATTGCTGCGGGGTGGGTTTTTTTAGTCTGTCTTTACATTGGCGTTAAGCGCTTACATTATCCACATATTTTACAAACTAAGGCAGGATTTCATTTATCAGGGGGCTTGAAGCATTAGAATTACCCATGCTTAAATTTCGATGCTTGCTGAACACCTTACTGAATTGAGACTTGTATTATCTGTAGTCTGCCTAATGTCGGTTCAGTTCATTTTCAAGACTTATTCAAGGTTTATAGTTATGCAGAACTGACAACACATGTAGTCTGTTGCATGGTTTTTGTGACTGTTTATTGAGTGATGAGTTTCCACTTTGTTTAGTTGTAGAAATGTTCTTCTAGGTTGTTTTTTGGAGGTGGAAGGGTAGAGAGCTTTTGGCTTTTATTCACCTTCCTTTTTGTAATAGCAATTCTGGGGGTTTTTATTTCATTTCTTACACTTTTGGTAACTGTAGAAAATACATCTTGAGTCTACAGACATTTTAAAAGAATCTTACTTTGGCTTATTAATTCAGAGTTGTGTATATAATGAACACATAGCTTACAAAGGAGAAATGTTGCATAATGAATTTCACCTTGAGAAATCATGAGGAAGTACAGAGATTTTTCATAATTCTGTTTCTTACAAAGATAAATCTTTGTGCAGTAGCGTGTATTTGTGGGAAAGATTTGTAACCAAAACATTCTTCTTACAGTCTAGGTTTGTATCAGTGGAGCAATAAAGTCGTTCATAAAGCAGTGAGGTTATGGGATGTACGTGGTGGTAAAATGCTGCGCCACGCTGTTTATCTTCTGATAACACCTCGTGTAGTTGTAAGTGTGGATTAACTTAATTTTTTACACTTTGTGTGCCAAGGTTACCATCACATTCTCGAGTCATAAATATTTCTTTAAGAAGTAATAAACTAACATTGAATGCCCTTTTCCTGAAAGTATGGCCCAAAGACTACGCAACTGAGACTGTATAATTAGTTAAGAGGGTGTATCCGAAGTAGAGTGGGAAATTGACATAGTAAGGGACAATGATGGGCCTGGGAAGTAAATTACAAAAGGTTAAGCAAAACTGATGTTGTTTAGATTCCTTAGTCCTAATCTTTAGATGCTTTCCTAGAGACCTAGATACCTAGTATTCCCATTGCCTTAACAGATAGTGTTGTCACTGCTTTACTTGTGTGTAAGTTCATCCTGTTTTGTACTTTTCTCTTTAAAAGAATTGCTTTAATATTCTTCTAATTTTATTGATTACAAAGTAATGCAGTTAATGTTTTGTCATGTTTAAAAAGAAATTTGAGTGTTCTTGGAATCTTCCTTGCTTCCCACGCCTCTTATTCTCCCTACCACCTTCAACAGAACATATGCTTAAGTGTTAAAAATTGATTTTGGAAGTAAGTTACAGTGTTAATCGTATTTGGCCACAAATAGTCTTTTTGTTTGTTTTAAATCTAACAGTTTATAGAGCAAATTTGGTTTAATTACTCCTGTTTTGAAAATTGGCCATGCTGGTTAAACTATTCAGACCTTTAAAGGTGTTCTTGGGTAGTGCCACAATGGTGAGGGCTGGGCTCTTGACTGTGAGGCTGCAGCGTTGTTGCGATGCCTCTTAAAATTTTGCAAATTTTCTGCAGAAAACACTTCCCCATGCAAAACTAGTTGACATGTACAGCTTCCTAACAGAGAAGTGTTTTTTTCTCTGAAACACTTGGTGGAAGCAAGGTTGTAGTTTTCCTACATTGTTTGGGTTTTGGGGGGTTTTGTTTTGTTTTTTAATACGGTTTTTGGTTTGTGCATGCTATTCTCAGCTAATTCTGTTGCTGTTTTATTCTTGTAAACTTGTGTCATTTGTTTTCAGAAGATAGGTAGACAGATGGTTAGGCTTGGTGTTGGGCTACTTGCTGGCTTAGTCAGCCTCTGAGTAGAAGTGCTTTACATTCAAAGGAAAACAAGATGATAGAAAATAAATGCTAAAATACTTTTAAAAGATAATTTTAGAACATTAGGACTACATATAGATATCCATCTCAATATTTTGAGAGTTGTTGAAATGTTTTCTTTCTAGGAAGAGGCTCGAAAACATTTTAATTGTCCAATTCTAGAGGGAATGGAGCTTGAAAATCAAGGTGGTATGGGTACTGAGCTAAATCACTGGGAGAAGAGATTGTTGGAGGTTAGTGCTGATGCTGGGAATGTGGGGGGAGGATGTGGGAATGTCTGCTCCACCCCTTTATTTTTAGGTTTATAGTGGTATCTACTGGAGCTTTGAAAATGCAGGTGTATCAAACCTTGCTGAAATACTAAACAATAGTAAACTACAAATACTTAAATATCCCAATTGTAGATAAATCTACCTTTTTACCTTACTGCTAAGTCTCAGAGTATGATTTCAAGATAAGCTGATTACTGAAAAACTAAGCGTCTCTTACTTTTTTTCTGCAACTTATTTTGCGAAGGTGTGCTCTCTTTTTAGGGGAAAAGGGTATTCCCTTGAGTCAATTCACCTTTGTCACCCTCTGCCTCTTATACATCAAACTTTTTAATCATTCTGTCTATTCATAATCTTGACTTATCTTTATTCATGTGCCCTGCGTTTAGCTTTTGCCATCTTTACTCCAGAACCTTATCTGATCAAGGAATCCCCTATTTCCCTCCTGACATTTAAGCTAATTTTTATTTTGAACTTTGTGTTGTGTGATATTTTGGGCAGAGTTTGTAGTTATTTACACCACTGCATATAACAATAAGAAGGGAAATGCTTCAGAATAGACCTTTTTGTGGAAGTAATCTTGAAAAGTGTGTATTTCTTGAGACCAAAGTTGTTAGCCTTTCTTGCTTTTCATTAACCTTTGGTGTGGAACAGTAGTTTAAAGCCAACTGGAAAGACTGCCATGTGAGGATAATTCTAAGGATTGAATAAGATTAGCAAAAAGGAAATAATTCCTAGTCTCCTTTATACCTTTTGAGAAGAAGTTTGTATCTGAAGAGTAACCCATATAGTTTGGTTTTGGTCCTGGTCCACCTTCCATTAAGGACTGTAGTGGTGACAGACTTGGTGTGAAGTCATCTGCTCGTGGTAACTGCTAACCACACTAGTGGAGAGGAAAAGCTGGAAAACTACATGTTTTGAAGAAATAATAGAAATGAGATTAAGTTCAGTAGAAGAAATCACAAAGTTGTGTAATTAAGGGTGAGTGACTTTTGTTGTAAGCCTGAAGTTTATCAGCTGGAAATGACTGAGCAGGAAAAAGACACAGGTATTATAATTGCCAATTACACAATGATTAGGAAACTCCAAGGTGACTGGAGTTCCTCTTTGAGGTTGGTGTGAGCTTGCTTATTTTTAAATGAGGTGGAAAATTCCACTGCTGCACTAATAAATCTTCCTTTGGAGTGCTATGTTCCTTTAGTCATGTGTCCTGTGCACCTCACTCCTGAAAAGGACTTCTAGAAATTCTAGGAAAATTAGAAATCAGTCTTACACCAGACAATTAAATGAGCTTGACTTTCAGCTTACCAAAAGGAGACAGAAGAGGGGGATGTGGTTGCTACTTAAATTTGCCAGAAGGAAGAGTTTTATTTCACCTAAAGAAAATCACGTACGTGTTAGACATGAATAACATTTAGCTGGAATTTGGAGTGAGGTTTCTGATTTCTGGAATTGTGAAGCTTTATAGGGTTAAGTAAGGAAAGGAGTTGTGCTTTTGATCTCCTTCACAAAAGAGTTTGGGATTTGATTGTCAATAGTAAGAAGGGTCTGGAAATAAAATGCTTTTTTCATAGGAAGCATTTTCTTACAATAATGATTTTCGGTGGCTTGCTAATAGTAACTGGTAACTTTCAGAATGAAGCCATGACTGGATCCCATACACAGAATCGAGTCTTTTCCAGGATCACCTTAGCATTAATGGAAGACACAGGGTAAGAGTTGATAAGGATGTTTTGGTTTGGTTTTTTTTGTTGTTCATTTGTGTTTGATTTTCACTGTACTTCATTTCAAATTGATGCACTTCTGCTTATCCATCTGCAACACAGTAGATAATTGGCGTAATTAGCATTATGTGGGACAAAGAATTACGCCTAATTTTTCTTCATGTGTTTCAAAGCCCATCCATTCTTAATCTAGCATTAAAAAAAAATGCATTGCAATGCGTAGTACTGTTTGTGTCTGTTAACTTTTTTCTTAATAAAAGTCTCCTTTCAGTTGCATGCAATACATATTGATTATTTTCAGTTCTGCTTGCAGGTAGAAAGCATAAATCATCTGAAATGTCATCTTTCTGTATGCATTGTTCCTTTGCAGATCACAATACATTGCTGTTGCACAAATAAGCAATAACATTTTCTTTTAGTTCATTGTGACTTGGAAAAATAGTGTAAAATAGTGTATTTTGTTAAAGGCAGAAAGGGATGCAGTTTCCCTTTTTCTTTATTTGAAGACCCTAAGATGTAGTATGAAGTTCTTTGAACTACTGTTTTATTAATCAGAACACTAATTTTTGAAATAACTGCGTTCTTATTTCAAAATATCTTTACAGCTGGTATAAAGCAAATTACAGCATGGCAGAGAAATTAGATTGGGGACGCAATAAAGGCTGTGACTTTGTAATGAAGAGCTGTAAATTCTGGATCGACCAAAGGAGACAAAAGTAAGAATACAGTTTTTAAAAAAAAATCAGAGGAAACCCTGATGCTTGTTTACATTTGTCTTTCAAATGTAACTCAGTAGAAACAAGTAGAGGTAGATAGAGATTAACAAGGAGTGCTGTCCTAAGTACCTTCAGAACCACTCAGGCAGGAGCACTCCAAATGTATTAAGAGCAGAAACATCCACCCATTAAATACAGAGGCAGACATCTTGGAGTGTAGAATGCATTTACACTCTAAGAGGGCTATGCTTTAGAGAGGAGGGACTTAATCTAAAAGTGTTTGCTTTATTATTTTGTTCCTTTTATTTAGGAATGCAGCCTGTGTCATTTTGTGGATTGTACTTAAAGCAAGAGAAGGAGATGATAATCATCTTCAAAACAAAGCCTGCCTTGTTTGCTCGTTACAATGCTCATACATTTCTAGGATGCAGCTGCATAGTGGACCTGTTTTGCTTGTATGGGGGGTTTTTTTTTTACGTTTACAAAGCAGTGCCATTAAAACTAAATAAGTGAGTGCATTGTTACTTTATTTGCTGTCTTTATATTCTTTAAATTAGAAAGGTCATAGCCAGACAAATAACAATAATTAGCTTCCAGAGAAGTCCTGAGTGCTTCTTTAGGTGATTGACCAAGTGTGGGGGAGAATGGGAACAGACAGTCTTGACAGACTGCTTAGTGAAATTATGAAAAGCAGTAGAAATTATCTAATGTAATTTTTATTCTTTCTCCTTTTCAGGAGGCAATTAATCAGTCCATACTGTGACACTTTGAGAAGTAATCCTTTGCAGTTAACCTGCAGGCAGGACCAAAGAGCAGTAGCAGTGTGCAACTTACAGAAGTTTCCAAAGCAGTTACCTCAGGAATATCAGGTAGAATGGATCTTGCTTTACCAGCTGAGTGTTTTCGTTCTTGTGCTTTGCAGCCAGGTGATTATATTTGATTGCTTTTTTTAAAAATTCTGAACTAGTAGATGAGAGTAGATATTGTGAAAAATGTTTGCTTAGTTTATTATAAGGAGTCTGGAGGCTGGAAAAAACTCTTGTGATCTTAATAGAGCAGTGAGGCTGTCACTTGGCCATCTAACCAAATATTCGATGGAAACCTTGCTTTGTTATACAGACGTTCCCCAGAATGTTTTTCTGAGGTGTTTCTTCACCCAGTCGCGTGCCTTGTCAGTGTACGCTAAGAAATTTGTTCTGCTTCCTCCCAGAGAATGCTGCTATTGCAAAGACGGAAGGGGTGGGGAGTGATACATGCAAATATGAATCTCTGCATTTTTAAAAGTATTCTTAAATATTTCTGGCTCATCTGGTTCACAGGTATTGTAGGTTGCTGTTAACAGCATTCCTGAGTAGCAATAGCTGGCGTTCTTACAGCTGTAGTGATTGGTTCTATTTAAAAAACAGTTGTACGCTTGTCTTTGCATGAACTGCTTCACTACCTGTTTTGTTTTGCAGTATTTTGACAATCTTAATGGAGTGCCAGCAGAAGAATTGCCTTATTATGGTGGTTCAGTAGAAATTGCTGACTATTGTCCCTTCAGTCAAGAATTCAGTTGGCATTTAAGTGGTGAATTTCAACGCAGCTCAGACTGTAGAATAATTGAAAACCAACCAGGTCAGTTTTCAGGACTTGATCATGGTATTTAAGAGATAACATTTGTTAATCTGAAATGGACTTGCTGTGTGTACAAACTATTTGGATATGAAATTAGTTTTACACTACTAGCTGTGCAAAAGCTGTGCTGAGAAGCATGGCACAGCTACACATAGATGTGTTTGATTCCTAATACAGGAACTGCGTAAGAACTGGGCAGAAATTAACCCTGAATGATCCAAATAGAAGACAAAGGGTGGGGATGGGGGTTAGTTGGGTTTTTTTTTTGAGTCTGAAAAATAATTCCACTTTCCACCTTTTGTAGAGGATTTTGTTCAAGGTAAGGAGCTCTGCAAATTACCACAACATGAGCTTATCTCCTCGAGTAGTGCATGAACTTCCAATATTGCACAGCTCCTTACCTCGAACAAAATCACAGCTTACCTTGCCAGCAATCACAGCTGGCACTCCCTGGGGGCAAACATGTCCAACTCATCCATGTAGTTCTAATGAAAAGTGGGTTTTGTTTTGTTTAATCTTTTGTTTCTTCCTACTTTATATTCAAGACAGTATAATGCCCATATAGATAATAAATAATGATCTGAAAGATCACAAAAGTAAACTTTGAATTGCATGTGGAGACATTGACTAATTCTAGCATATTAAGTTGATGTGGACTCTCTGTTCCCCTTGTAAGTTGCCATTCATTATATTCTTTCTACCTCAGATCCTACCAAAAACTATGGTGCAGAGAAATACGGACCAAACTCTGTATGTCTTATTCAGAAATCTGCTTTTGTCATGGAACAGTGCAGGAGGAAGCTCAGTTACCCTGACTGGGGTAGTGGATGTTACCAGGTGAGTATGTTTGGGCTTTTATTTTTTAAAATAACACTGTAGCGAAAAGTCAGGCATAGAATGTAGGCTATGACTGGTAAACTTTGCATCTGGACACTGTACATGATCTTCTCTGCCTTAAAGTACTAGATTGTATGACATGCTTTGAAAATAAATATCTTTCAACCATAACCCTGTAGTTTAGAACAGGCATCAAGTTAAGGGAAGGCTTGTGTTTTACTTCCACGTGCTAGGGACTTCATCTGCCTTAGCCCCGTGAGACTTTCTTCACATTTCTCCTGTTCTAAGTGGAAATACTTAACTGTATTCTTACAAATCTTCTGCTGAAACTTAATTAGTCACTGATTTTTCAAAGGTGAAAAGCACTGTACACATCACTTATTTTTCATTGTCCTCCTTTCTGCAAGACTATCTCACTGAAGGTGTCACTTTCAACAACACCACAACCCTTAAAAAAATAACCATTAGCAGAAGCTGAATTTTACTTGTTCTCAGTTGATCTGCATAACTGCACAAAAAGTACAGTCAGTGCTTTAAAGCATTCTTGAACTAAATAGTTGCTCTGAATGCATTAAAATAATTGCATTCAATCTATGCTCTAATACCAGTGCTTACTGAATGTGGTGTTTACTTATGAAAAGAACCTTCAAACCCCAAAACTTATTTCTGATAAATCATGATACAGACTTGACTTTAAATCTTTTATTTTAAGGTTTCTTGTTCTCCACAAGGGCTGCATGTTTGGGTCAAGGACACTGCGTACTTGTGCAGCCGCTCAGGTCAGGTGTTAACTGTGAGCATTCAGATGAATGGCTGGATACACGTTGGGAATCTGATTTGCCCAGCCTGTTCGGACTTCTGTGACTCCTGTCCCCCAGAGCGAGATCCTCCAGCTTCTAACTTAACAAGAGCTGCACCAGTCGGTAGGTTGCCTTATTTGCTGAAGTGAAACTTAATACTGAATGTGTGAAAACTCTAAAGGTTTGTGTCAGCTCTGACAAGAACAGAAAAGGAGAGCCACGGCCTGGCAATTCTGAAATCCTAGGCCTATGAGTTAAAGGAAGATGGCAAAGGTGCCCTGCTTTTTGCTGCGCAGTCATGCTGGATAGTGGCTAACATAGGAGAAATGTTTCTGAAATGTAACTACTTCATGTCTTGTCTCCTGGTAATCGTCCCAGAAATCTAGCTTTAGGCTAGCAACTTGCCCGAAAATCTGATCTGTGTCCTGAAGGCTGTGTCATTATTCTAACCTTCAGAATTACCACCTTGGTGGGAAGTGAGTTCTCACTTGTGTAACTTCCCATTGACACATCTCACGTTCTGTAATCCAGAACATGAAAGACAGGTGTCAGTTCATTTTTTTTGAGGGAGGAAAAAAGCTTAATTTGCTGACCATCAGTTAGTGTTTTGTCAAGAACAGATGGCTTTCTAAAAAGCTAATTGATGAAAGAGAACAGTCTTTACAGATTTAAGCCTTTAACCAATCAATTCTTTAATTGTTGGATGCGCTGTCTCTACTGCAGTTTTCAAGGAAAAAATAAACCTGTTTTGTTTACCTGCACACTTGATTCTTTTTCAAAGTTGTGCCCTTGGGTATGTATGTACCATTTCAAATAGTCTTGTATTGTCTCAGAGATGGCAACATTTCAGTGGCTGGTGGAATGACTCCTATACATTAGATTTTAATTAGATTTTAGCACGAGAAAGCTGTAACCTAGGAGATTCACGTCTTCTAGATGCTTCATGTTTCTCACATTCTGTATGTATATAAAAAGATTTTAATCTGTGCAAGTTTGTGTCCATGGTTTTCTTAAGCCTCATGGCTGTGTGATTACCTATCATAAGGACAAACTTCCTGATTCATGGATTTGGTTTATACAGATCAAAAATATTAATAGGACAGTCTTCTGAGGGTCTGTGGTTTTGAAATGCTGCTTGTCGCCAGTCATGCCATAGGAAACTTACTGGTATTACAAAAAAGAGCAGGAAGTTTTTCTCACTTGTTCTCCCAGTTGCTATTAGTAAAGGAATGCAGAAATGTTTATTCCCCTTACCATTAAATACGTGTTACTTGGTTGGTTTGAATTTCTAGCCCAGAAAGCTAGAATTAATCAGTACGCGTTACTGCAAATATGTTTTTGCTCTTTGGTATGGTTTAGTGTTCTTTTTCTTATTTTATCTTCTCTTTAAGTATAAAATTTATAAGTTTTATGATGTTTTTTATTTTAGATCTGTGCTCCTGCTCGTCTAGCCTGGTCGTAACCCTTTGGCTGTTGATGGCTAACTTAATTCCGCTGCTAACAGGATTATTTCTCTGCGCGTAGAGTCAAGCATGGGGCAAGATGCTGTTCCAGGACGTTACACCATCATGTTGCACTCCTTATTGTGGAGCACTGAGGTTTTTTTCCTCTGCAGGCAGCTGTCTTCTGCTGACCCTCATCCCTCCTGGCAAGTGTCAGTGCAGACAGTAGTCAGAGAGGTACTGACAAAAGCAGCCAGAGTTTGAGGAGGAAATTTACCTTGTCGTCTCAATAAGTGCCAGTATTTTCCTGAATTGCAACCTTTGGTTTTTTTGACACAGTAAACAAGATCCGCTATGGCAACTGTGTGAGACTACCTGGCAACTCGGTCAAGATCTGAAACGAGAACTCTTCTGTAATAGAACTGGGGGTTGCTTTTTCGTTATGTCCTCTGCGTGACTGGTAGCAAAGCATCTGGAAATATACCTCAGTGGTTTAGTCAAAAGCCATGTGAAAATCAGTTGTCATCACTGCTAATAACCCAGGCCTAAGCAGGTGTGGGAATTTTGTTTGTTTTGTCAATTCTTACAGTTTATGGGGGGAAGAAATCACTTAATGGGAGATGCCAGAGGTTGGCCGTTGTCTCCACAGCTGGATTCTGCAGCTTGGAGGGTTCTCAGAATTCATACCACTTCGCAGCAGAGCGGCCAATTCTTGGGGTTCACTTAATCCTTCCTATGTGCACAAAGTGGAATTTCAAACTGGTAACCAAGACAACTGTCTAGAAATCCCATTCTCATTTAGCATGTGCCAGTTCTACTGTGAAATTTAATACATCAAATGTTTGAACATTCTCAGAGTAATTTGCTAGGCAAATGCATTTCAGTACTGTCACCCAGTCTAAAATTGGGATAGCTTTTCTGATTATTTTTCATTTTGTCAGTTTGTTTATTGAATAATGGCATTATTATTTTTTTAATAGTATGAACACTATTTAATTTTAAAATTCATTTAAATTATATTGAATATAACATAAATATAATTTAGTATAAATACAGCTGTTTTCACTTTTTGTTGAAGGGCAAACAGTAGCAATGGCAGCTATAATCTTACAGGACCATATGGACTTCTCTAGACCAAAAACTATACTGAATGTGTAAAGACAAGTCTAATCTGTCTTTTCTCTTTTTTCACTCCACTGTTTCTTGGACATATAGTTGATAATTCAATTCCTATGGATTATTTCAGTATTTGTAATAAGTTAGAGAATCAGACATTTTGAACTGTACGAGGGCACACCTAGTTGCAAATCAGTCACTTGATGGACAAAATTTGTAGGAGGAAAGAAGTGAGCAAAATCTGTCTAGCTAAGGACAGTTGCTCCATAAGACACTTAGAAGGATGTTTCTATTTGTTTCTGTCCCTATATAATGTGTTAGAAATAATCCTGCTTGGAGTAAAAGAAACCCTTAATGGTCCAGTCCATTGTCTGCCCTGTTAAGTTTCATTCTTGGAAAAGTGTTAAACCTGAGGGAGCAGATATGGCCGGTGCATTAAAAGATGCGGATGTAGTGGAAAGGTGATGGTACTCTGCTTCTTAAATGTGCTGTGATGGTAGAATTGTCAGTGACGAGACCTTTTTGTAAAATGAAAGGCCAGGGATGGAAGGGGTAGGCAGTAAAATTTCTTTAGCCGCAATTGAACTTATTTAACAGTATGACATCCGTTGTAATTGTAGGCAAGTCTTTGTGCCTAGTAGGCTTGGAGAGGGGCTGTCTGTTTGTTTTGCTTAAACTGATTTATGATACTGCTGAGGTGAGTAAGCTGCATCCTAAAGCTGTCTGAAGGCATCACAGCTGAGAGAGGACCTTGCACTGGGCTGGTTCCCCTTCTTAACTGGAGGTTAAGTTTGCTTTGAATTAATACAAGGCCTAGGTTAGCCTTAAATAGGTGTTTCTGAGAAGCAATACAAGTTAGGAATCAAATGCTTTAGAAGTGTACAGGTTTGAATTAAGAAACAGAATAATTAGCAAACACTGATTATTTTAATATATGCACATCAACAGTCGGTGTAAATTGATCCCTTGAGAAAACAAAGGTTTGAGAATACATCTTGGGTCCCAGAGGTTGATGTTGTATTTTTTTTGTCTGTTGTGCAATAATACGGTTTAAATGGTATCACTCAACAACCATGCTTTTGATACTTGAAAAGAAATTATTGGTTATTTTTTCTTACTGTGAAATATTTGCACTGTCTGAACTTTCTGGTTAACTTTATAACTGTTAAACTTTTTTACTGGTGTTAATTTATTGTGCTCGGTATTTGATAGGCCAGTCTCCTAAGTGTGAAATTTGTCATATTTAATTGAATATTTTTATCTTCTACACAGTTGTTTATCTCGAGGGCTTTTTTTTCTTTTATTCTCTCTCTCTTCCTGAGAATTAACTGAAAGATGGCTTAGAAAGTCGATGCTTACCTACTTCTGAATTGTATGCATTAATTAAAGAAAGAGGCTGTAGCACGTTGTGCCTCCAGGGAAAAATCTTATCTGCCTGTTGGAGCTCTTGTGGTCAGATTCACCAGTACCTGCTGAGTAGCTGTGTCAGTGAAGTAAAACTATTACTGCCTTAATAATCTGAGATTTCAGTTGTAATTTCTTTGACGTGCAGCCCTTCGACTGACTGTGAACTGCAGAACTGGATGTGACTTTGAGGAGTCAGGGGGGAGAAGGTACGTTAGCCAGCAGAATCCACCATGCTGTGTCTCGTCAGTGTTGGCAGCTGTAGCCGTGCTGGAACTGCCAGGAAGTGTGTCAAGGTCAATTTGAAGTGAGGATGAGTTGGTGACTGTCAAAAAGTGTATTTGAGTAAAACTGACTACCTCAGATCTGTCTGTCTTTGAGTTCAGCTCCTAGCCTGCTGTGAACTTCCAAATCTTAAGGTGAATTAAGTAAAAACACATCTCAGGTTTTTAAGAGCAAAATCAATATAGTAGGAAGCATGAGCCATTTTTGAGTGTGGAACACGGCTAAAATTGTAGCTTAAACCAATCAGTTATATAGCCTTAAGTGTAGTTTTCCTCATAAAAGTTGGTATTGGTTTTAAATAAATACAAAAGTTTGTAAGCCGCTACATTAGGTGCCCTGAACATATTGTGGCATCTCTTACATGTGAGAGCTTTGAAATGTAGCCCAAATAAGCCTTTGTGTTTTCACCACGGCAGATAGGAGGAACCCTGGAAATAGGACGAAGAGATAAATGAGTTTGCTTGTCGGTAGCAGAAACATCTTCAGTATTTCAGTCCACAGTTCTAATTTTTTAAAAACATTCCATGTTTGCTTATGGAGGTAAATCAGTCGTGCATTTTGTTTGTTTATTTTTAACCTCAGTAGTTCAAATGTGTCACATTTCAATCAGAAGTGGAGGCAAGTCATACTTCAGGAACACATTTTTCTAATGTTTCGGACAATGACAAGGAGGAAGGAGAGCTTTTGGCTGGGGTATGCAGCAGATAAAATGACACTGAAAAGCAGGCAGTTCATTCCTTCTGAAATGAGCTGAGGTCTTGGGAGACTGTCGCAGCCTTGGATGTAGATTAATTACTGAAAGATAATGTTGACCCCCGTTAATGGACTGTTGGTGCAGTGCAGCTTGTGTGATGCTGCTGTGCACTGGTAAACTAGGAAGACTGTCGCTTAAAAGCAGACATACCCAAAATCCCTTCCAAGGGCCAGTTGTTTTTAAGTCTTCCTGTCCTGCAAACCTTTCTACTTGAATTTACTTCAGGAGAGAGGGGGTGTATGTGCTTGATTCCCCATATTTCCTAGGAGTGATTTTCAGCCAGCGGAGCAGGTCAAGGGCTTTCCCTTGCGAGATTCGCCATCCAGCTTTCATTTGGCTGAATGCATCGCTCCTCAGGATTTGGGTCTATTTGTATATTAAATAATGTGATCTCATGCTAACAAGACTTCCCAAGTGTGAATGTTGCCTTTTTAATGTGAAGAGATAAAACAACTGTTTTGAGAGAACTGGCTGACCTTGAACATGTGTTTCCTATTTTGGTACAGAATGTAAATATAGAACAAACTTATTTTGCATAGATTTTGGCTGGGTTGAGATATAAGGGCTACTTTTTTTATTTATGGAGTAAAAACTTCCTTATTTTACTGTGTAAAAAAAAAATGTCATACAAAAGAAGAAAAATCTGTTCATCAATAAAATGTCTGTAGAAAATTGAATCTTCTCATCCTTTTCTTTGAGAGCTGACAGTTATTAACTGCAAGAATAAGTGCAATAAAGGACCACCATTACAACAGTCATTTATTTTTGTGAGAATTTTGAAAATTGAATACATTCTGGATGTAAAACGTTCTGTATTAGTAGCTCATACCTGACTTATCAGAAGTCCAGCCTGCCAGTGAGGTGAGGAGGTTCCTGAATTCTCTATCCCATCCTCATCAATTTGATACTTCAGAATTACGCAATAGTGAAGTCTCTCTCCACTTGAAATGGAAGAGCATAATTCCCCATTTTGTGCAAAGGATTTGGCCCCACGGTTCCCATTTCAGCTGGAGGAATTTTGGCGTTGCCCTGTGGAGCCCTGAGCCGTTGGCTGTGACCAGACTGGGAGCTGGAGGAGAGGAGCCACCTTTGCTGCTCTTCAGCAGGCGTCAAGGATGCTGCAGCCACTGCTTCTGGTGCCCAAACCAGCATTGCTAGCTGTAAGACTTAGATTTTTACAATCTATTTATAATTACATTTTTTATATAGATAAATATATATTACTCTGACAAATGTGAAAGACATAACAACATTCCTCTAAAATGCAAAGTGGAGACGATTTTATAATTAACTTTTTTTCCCTAAGCAATATATCAGCAAATACATAAAGTATTAAAAAAACACTGGCCTTCCTCTGCTGTTTTGGAAAATTAAAGTAAAGCAAAAATGGGTTACTCGGTTTTTGTTTGCTTTGTCCCTAAATAGGAGCTTTCCAAAAGGGTATTAAAGCTTATAAAATGTGCCGCTGTTCACCTCTTGAGATGATTTTGACTCTGAAAAACATCAGGTACGTAAAGTTACCCAAGTTTAAAAACTTTCATGTTTCTAAAATTAATGCCATTGGTAGCAAAATATGAACCAGTTTGTGTTTAAAATTCAGAAAGAGACAGAGATCTCTCTTCTGGAGAGCAAGATGTGTTGCTTAAGCTACAGCAGGATGAGGGCATTGGTGTGAAGCCTGGAAAGATGTGGGGAGCTGCACTGGTGTCAGCCCAGGGGAATTTCACAGGGGGGTTAAAATGCAGCCCAGTTTCAAATGCAATTTTACAGGATTTTTGTGCGTCCGTAGCGGTCATTTTCATGCATGTATAAAAAGGCAAATATCACAGAGGAGTTTTAACTTGGTACATCCTCCAAAATAACAGCATTGCACAAGCTGCAAGCTGAGTTGTGCATGCATCCTCGTCAGTCTCCAGTTCTTCCCCTTTCAGCTCGTACCAATTAATGACTGAGTTGATGAGAAATCCTGACAAATATGTGTATTTGGTTATTCTATTTTTTCCTGTATTTCAACAGAGTCCAGTAAGTGTAATGAAGGTCAGATGACTATTGAGGATTCCTAGTGTCCTGAATTTAAAACGCACAATGTCCTTCACCCCAAAACCTCTTCTTTTTCCTTCCCTCCACCCCTTAAACTGTTTGATTTATACATCTGCTGAACATTCACGTGTGTCTGTGCGCAGTAACAATACCTGGTTTTCCAAAGAGACTTGCATTGGGAAACAAAATCAAGGAAGGACTAAATGTCACAAAATACAAAATGTTATTTGTTTGAGGGGAGGTAGAGAAACCCAACGTTTGCCCACATGATTGCATCCTACTGCTGTCAGACCTCTTTTTTTAACTATAACTTTTTTATTTGGATGAGTTTTTCAATTTTTCTGCATCTTGTGCTGTTCTGTAAGCAATCTTAGTAGGCAAAATGTTGAGGTTCACAGGAGCTGGACTGAGCTCTTGTTATGGAAATTACGAGGGGAACAGTTTTCCATCAACAAGAAAGCAGTTCTAGGCAAATGCCCACCCCACTAACTCAACTCAAACACTTAAATTTTACATTCATTTCCTGTTCCTTGGGTATAATGTTGAAATTAAAGGCAGATTTTTACCCCCAGAATGAGGATGTTAAGTACACTCCTTGTTGTTTTTACAGCAAGCGTTGTCACACAACCTGTTTTTCTACTTTATTTGCCATGGAGTGGACAGAAGTCCTGGAGAGATGAGAACGTGACCAGGTGAGGAGAGGGAATCTTTAGATGTGCACCGGGTGGTTCCGCAGGCACTCAATGAAATTCTGGATCGACTGACCCTCGTAGCAGATCTTGTAGATGGTTGTAAATATTGGAAACCTAAAAGAAACGTGTAGCAGAGAGAATACTTTTTAAAGCTTTTATAAACATTTTCTTTCCATTTATAATGGGGAAAAAATATCTTGTTTCATTTTTTTCTTTCCTACCTTAAAAGTAAAGTGGAAAATTTTTCTCTTTACAGTATAATTTTAACTTGGAGGTGCCTTTACTGGAAGACTATGCAGGGCAATTAAGAGGAGCTAGGGGCAATTCTTGAGGGTAACAGCAGAGAAGAGCTGTTCTGGAGACAAAATTCCTATTCAGCATTTTTTATTTACAAAAAATCTTGACATGCATGTCCTCTTTTTCCTCCTGTGTACAAAATGCATTTATTCTTTGCCTTCATTCCTGATACCTAAAGGACTAAAAAGAATGAAAATGTCTCATGGTTTTCTTTTCCTGGCTTAAAGGATTCTTTTCCTTTTGCAAGCCGTCTTAGTCATTATCTGGTAAAAAATGAGTCCACTGAATGACTTGAAGCTGAGTGTATAACTAAGTGCAATTATAGGGTACTTATTAAATCAAGTTTTGATTGAAAGGTCACATCTTGTCAAAATGAGCTTTTCTCTCTCATTTTTGAAAGATAATGCCACTCAAATCTTCTACATCTGTTACGATTCTAATAGGGTTTTTTAAGTATTCATTTAGCAGTGTTTGACCTCTCAGTACTGCTAATGTATGAGAGGGAATGGGATGGAGGGAAGTTTAGCTTTTCCATTGTTTAAGCTGAGACAGAGGTTTCGAATTATAAATAATCGTACATCATCCCAAACAACTAGAAGTACTCCTTGTCTCAGCATTATTTGTGGCACTAAAACATTGATATCAGCGCCTATTACCTATTCAATGTGTATAAAATTTTTGGTTTAGGAGTGTGCTCCTAGGTTATCTCAGTATAAAATTCAGTTAATGTTTGCACTGAGGACAGTATCGCTGCAAGCTGTAATGGTGATACACTGAGAACGAGAAACTCTTTGATCGTATTTGCAGGCTGACTTTGTGTATGCCCTTCAGTCTGGTTTAGGGGAATGGGGATGTCTGGGTAGCTCCTTTGGATATTTTTGTTTGCTTGTTTCCTGTATGTGTGTGGCTTGTTTCTTCTAAGGCTGTTTTGCCTTCACCCCATTCTATTGACCATGGCCATGAGGAGTCAGGCTAAGCTGAGCTCTAACGGTGGCCCAAGATGTAGAAAGTAGTTGTTGCAGAAATAAACAAGATAATTAAACACGAGTACTCTAAGGAGGTTATGAATCACTCATAATTTGTTGTTGATTCAGTTCTTTAAAATCAAAGCACTTACTTATCGAGCATATTTTTCTGTTTCAGAATCTTGTAGACTTCAGCAGAAGTCAGAGGACCTTGCAGCTTTTGTCCGTTCAGCATCTCATTTTCCAGTTCCTCAATGGACTAGAAGAGAGGAGACTGATTACTTGGATCAGAGGGGATACTGCTGCGATACCAGCAGTTATCAAGAACGTAAACAGCTAATGGTGCCTTTGTAAAACACAGAAGGATTTCTTGGTGTGTTAATGTAAAATATTTCAAAATCCTCCTTACTTTTCCTGTACGAGCGAAAGCTTCTGCTACTTTTCTGTTGCGTCCCCCGTAGCAGGTAGTGATGAGATCAGCGACGCCGCAGCTTTCCAGGAAAGTGGCTATTGATACCGGTCCTCTGCAGAACATCTTGGCAAAGGCCACCATTTCCATGAGGCCCAAACGTATAACTGCTGCCTTTGTATTATCGCCAAAATCCAGTCCATCGCAGAACCCAGCTCCCACTGCTACAATGTTCTAAAAACAGTTTAGTGTGAAATATCAAGAAGAGAAGGAAATGGTCAGGCAAAACGTGGTATATCAGCATGCACTGAGCTTTAAGAAAACCCTACAAATCTGTCTGCACCCCGTTCACCAGAAGAAAGTTCAATTAGGTTCAATTTCCAATGGCCGTGAGTTTGTTATGAGGAAGTTGGACAGCTAATTACTGTTGAAGAAATGTAGCTGGGATTCTAGAAGATTTATTATGAAGTATTTTGTTATTCTAGTGGGCAAAAATCAAAGCAGCTTGTTTAATATAGTAATATTGCAATCACGTAGCATGTACACAATTAATGTTTTGTTCTTCTGCTAGTTCCAAGTTATGACTTGCTGACCTTTCTGTTTTAACTATTTAAAATATCTCACACGGAGTCATGCCTTTCCTAGGTTTTCTCTGTGGGTCTCTAATTTACACAGGGATGGGTTCTAGGCACAGATGCAGTAGATCAAATTCTGGTTTCGCCTGCAAAAACAGTCCACAGAATTGCTCTTCTCTACAGCACTAAACAAATCTCTCAGGATCCTAAAATCTTCATAGCTCCTCACCATTGTCCTGCATGTCTCCCTTCCCACCTCCCAATTCCCAGCCCCCAAGTGAGACCCTAAAGATGTGTAGTTCACTGTAAATGAACAGGTTAAACAAGACCAATTCTTTCCTAGCCAGTAATCCCCACTCCTCCAAGGAAAGGTGAATTATTGAAGTACAGATGATTAAATGTATTAAAAAAGCACAAAGGATCACAGGCTGGAGTCACATTCAAGACATTTAAAAGCAAACTCAATCTCACTCAAGTGCCCCCTCGTTGGAAACCTGGTGATTTTGGTGTTGCCCTGATCCAGCCCGGGATCAGATGTGCTGTCAACACAAAGCGTTGCTTCTGAAGCGAACTTTCTATCAGGTTACCACTGGAACCACGGAAATAAGTTATTCCTGGGAGCTACTCTATGTAGTAGCAATCTTTGTTCCATGTGCTTACAATATACAGACAAGAAAATACAGTGGACTAAATCCTGCCCTCAAAGGTAGAGGTGCCTCCAGTACAATAAAGATAAAAAGACAAATATTTTTAAATGCTTTGCCAGCAGTTACATTTAAAGTAAATTTTCTCTTTTTAATGGATTGGAAAATAGGCACACAAACGTCTTGTCTGTGCTCACTCATCAGACGGTGGCAGGACTCATATTAGACCCTGTGGCTAACAGAAGATTCAGGTGAGGGTAGAATTTGGCCCTAATAAAAACATTTTGGTTTGAAATCACTCACTTTTAAGGCTCCGCAAATCTCTACTGTATCAGAGTCAAGCACCACAGTAATCCTGAAATTTGGAGTCTGCATTAATTCTTTAAAGATCTCCCCTTGTTTTTCGTTTTTGCACCCTGTGGGGAGGAAGGATCAAAGTTAGAGCATTTTTGCAATGTTTCGGAGTATGCACAATGAACTGAATCCTGGAATACGGGCCCAGGGACCACTTTAGGTTTTGTGGTCCTAAGTAACTGGGTGTTGCTAAACAAGAGATTTGTGTGACAGCAGTTCCAGTGTTAAAGGTATGGAAGAGCCAGGGCATTGACCAAGCATTGCTTAGTAACACTTTAAAAGAGCTTAAAAGTAGATAGCCCCTAATGCAGCTTTCTGACTGAGAAAGGTTGTATAACCACAAACCTTGCAAAAGATATTTACAAACTGCTTTGTACAGCACAGTGCTATAACTGCTGCTTTGAAAATGTAAACTGGTTTAGTTGCTAAGTAGTATTATGGGGTGCAAGTGATTAATACCCAATTAATTCCCAATTACAGGGAGATCCATGGATGATGAAGCTGAACGTTTGCACTGCTGGAGCAATTTTGTTCCCAATTCCACAGGTTCATGCATCATGTCATTACAGGGTTAGGCCTAGGCTTTGAGAGGAAGGGTAGGGAGCTCTTGGCGATAAAGGGGCTGAGGTTTGCCTTTATCCAAAGGGCCCCTGGTCAGCTGGGCAAAGGCTTCTGAATGGAGTTTCACTTAATTTTCACAGAGGCAGCTTGGTTTCCTTCAGGGAGGGCTCAGCAGTGAGTTGCACTAGCCTGAGGCACTGCACTCTGGTAGCTGTGGGGTTTCTGCCCCATCTCATGAGAAACCTTGGGTTTGTTTCTTGTTCTTCACAATAATTGATGCTGAGGGATACCCAGCTCTTCGAGGTGGCTGTTTCTGGGCTATGTGGCTTTCTATGAGGACTAAAGGTCTTTGCAGTCATCACAGCATGACTTCAAACTGGGCCAGAAGTTAAATTTCCCCCCAAGACAATGAATATTGCTCAACGCCCCTAATCACGTCCTGTCCTATTTATGCTTACTTGTTCTGCCAGCAACAAATGCCCACAGGTACAATTTTCACTGTTACTGTCATGTTTGCAAGGCCAAGGAACAGTATTGCAACAACTTTTTTTTTAACCTTTCTTAGCTATGGAAGGATGTAACTTTAATTTCAGCTGACTTAAAAAATCAATGGGTTTTAAAAACCAGTGGATGAACTTTTAAAGTCAGGTCAGACCCAGTTCTGGGAGGATCTGAGGCTACATCGTGGCAAGCAGTCTCAGTGAGAGGGAGGAACAGAATGTTACTGGGGTTTTGTGTTTTGGTTTGAGTTTTTTTTTTTAAAAAAACAAAGAAATTTGAAGATAGAGAAATACACCTTGGGGAGCATGAGCACAGACGAGCTTCAGATTACACTTCTCTGTCTAGACTGTATAATGTATCAACTGCTCATGTACTCGGTGTTGAGCTGTGCAGACACAAAAGGTGAAAAGGGGACCCTTGCCAGCTCCTACAGAAACAGGATTAAGCTGTAAGTTTTTAATGGATTAAATTAGCCTTCAGCACTGAAACCTGCTGTCAGTTTGGATCTGATCCTGTCAGCACCAAAAACTCCCTGGAAATCACGTTGCCTCCCTGAATGAGCTCAGTGGGCACCACGCCACTTGAGAACCATACGGGACCGACTGCATGCCCCTGCATCCTCCAGAGGTTACGCGGTTCCCAGCTACAGGTGACATTAAACCCCAGCTCGCGGCTCCAGTTGGGTCTAACTGCAATAGTTACCAATGGTGGTTTCGCAGAACTTCTCATCAGCCACTTCTTTGGCTATGTTGGCCCCCATAAGCACACTGACTTCTATTTTCAGTTTCTCTCGAATGAGGTCAGATACGAGCTTCAGGCCTTCGGGACCCTCATCAACCCCCTGAATAAAAGACGATAGTCAAAGCCAAGTTATGAGAACAGGAAAATGACAGCAGTAAGAGCACTGTTAGAGCAGAGGCTGTCCTATTGCCTGCAGCTCTCTGGTTTTAATTGGAAAGAATTGGGTCTTACATTCACTAGCATTAGCCATTAATACAAATGTTCTGGGTCTGTACTTTGATAACTGCAAACTCCAGACAAGTTCAGGGAGAAGGTAGTGACAGTCAAGATAACCCTCCAAGGGGCCTCACATCCAGTGCTGCTGTCCTGAGGCATTATTCGATGCTGTATTTTTTTCCTTTATGTTAAAATTCTGTTGTACAGAACCAGATTTTAAATTAAGCCTACAAGCAGTGGCTTTTTTGCAAGACCTAAGTATTAATCTGAATGCTTCTTTGGTATTAAGGAGTATACTGAACTGTCTTGGGGGTTTTTTTTAAGCTAAAGAAAGAAGTAAATTTGCAGGAATATCCTTCCTCTCCCACCCTCCTCTCCTCTGTGTGCTGCTGCTTGTGAGATAATTTCTATGGGGAATGAAAGGGGGGAAAGAGCTGGTATTGCAGTCTGAAAACTTGAATTACATTCCTTTCATTACAATTTTAAATTGGAAATTTTCTGTAATGCAATCAAAAGAAGCAGCGGTAGACTCTATTCCTATGCCTTGCCTCTGGCTTTTAGTTTGAGATTCTCTTAAAATATTGATTCCTTTTAAGATTATGATAATCTGGTACTGCTAACCTTAAAAAGAGATTCCTCAGCTAATGCCAGATTGAAATCACTTCACTTCTACAAAATCATTAGTGTTATTGTGCCATTTTAACGCTGCCCAGAACAGCTTTAGCATGTACTTGAAAGAGGTACTTTGACCCAGCACTCTTT
>NW_010190230.1:26018-33411 GCF_000695765.1 Mesitornis unicolor
ACTTGAGGCTGTAGTCTGTTGAGTATTTTTTCTGGCAGCAGCACTGGTTTATGCAGCTCTCCCTCTGCCTATTTTTCACCCCTGTGCTGGTTCAAGTGGGAGCTGATCCAAGCTAAAGATGGCTGGCAAAGAAGGTTCCTCCTAGCATGGCTGGGTTGCCCCATCCTTTTCACTCCGTTACCACGTGAGCAGCAGAAGGCTGCTAAGTTTTAACACTTGCAGAAAGAAATGCTCATGCTCACATTCATGCAGAGCGAGCAGCTGAGCGCTGGAGCTCCTACCCTTAAGTTGAAGATAGTTATTTACAGTCCGTACAGATCAAGTCTTGTGGAGACTAAAACTTACCTTGATCAGGGAAATCCCAAAGGTTCCAGGTTTTAACTGGCCTGCGATCTGCTCACAGGTTCGTCCAACAAATTGATGTGGCAAAACAAACACTAAAATGTCTGCCGCCTTTGTTGCTTCGACCACATCTGGTACAGCCACCTGGGACAAGAATGACAACCAAAATGAGCACCAGGTAGGCATCCTCACACCTTGCAAGATACCAATATGCTGAAGCCATTGCAGATGCACTTGTAAATGCATTGCAAATTTTAACTGGCACTGTCATGTAGCTGCTAGACATTCATGTGAGCAGCTACAGATCTCTTCCGAAATATCCAAAGAAGCCTAACTTCTATGTTTGGATTTTTTTTTCAGTTATGCTTTTAGTTTTCCTCCCATCCCAGCCCTCTGTGGCTAATCTGGCAAAGACGATGTACTTTGTAAACTTGTAGTGTCCTGGGAAGCCTCTTTGCTGGTTCAGCATCCTCAGGTGGTTTTTGAAGATACTGAGCAACCCCATATGGCTCTTTTGGAATGAGGGGTAGCACTGGGGAAGACGGGAGCAAACTGAGGTTGTGAGAAAGAGCCTCCTTTAGCACCCTTTAGTTTCCATAGGTCACCAGCTGAGAGTTACTCAGGAATAAACTGTATCAAACGGCATCACAATTTCTGGGGAGTACGTGTCTTTGTTTTAAATACATAGTAACTTGACCAATAAATATTGACCAATAGTTAAAAAACCCTATGCAACATGCTTAATAATTAGCAAGCTGCATTTCTTCAAATGCTAGCATTACTCAGAACAACTCAAGCCAGGCTGCAGAGGCAGTAGCAGGTGAACTTGAGCCTGCTATCACAAGCAGTTTGCAATCAGAGAAAACATTGCCCTGGGATGCAGGCCTGGAGCACACAGCCTGAGTGCCAGCAGGATTCCCAGCAGGAGAACCAGAACTGCTGCCAGCAAGGCTGCTCCTCTGGGAAAACGGCAAAGCAGGAGCAGGGCAGAGGCAGGCAGCGCTGTACAGACGGTGCTCCTGTCTCTCCAAAATGTCACAGAGCAATGCAAGGACAAAACTACGTTTGTTTTGATTTTAGTTTTGGTTGGTTTTTTTTTTCTCAGTCAGAGATGAAGATGTGAGGGTCCCTCCACGCTTTACTGCAACCAGCTGATTTCTGCTGGTAAGGCCTCAGCCATTGCTACGGACAGGATGAGGCTGATCTCAAGTCGATCACAAGCCTGTTGATCTGCTGGAGGGCTGGAAAAATAACAGTGACGAGTCAATTGTAACCCAGAGGAGTATATGCCAAGCTCAAACCACAGGACTGCAAATATGCAATCGCAGCATTAAATGGAATACTAAATATAACCACTCCTCATGCAAGGAGACCCACCACGTGCAGCTTCCTCTTACAACTGCAACTGCTCCAGAAACACAGCACTACTTTCTTGCATTCACAAAACAGTGGCATTTGGCAAAATCTTGAATAGCCAAAAAGTCTCACCTTGCTTCAGCAGCAATGAATTATCTGAGTTTATTAATTTGAGATGCATAAGCTGGTATTTTAAATGTCTATGAAAGTTAAGTACCATATATTTTGGTGGAACTTACAGCATTATTAATTATAGCAGTGTGTTGCTATCCTGAAATCACCCATGAGCTGATAGCTTATTATTCATCTTGTAAGCCACAGCTGTTAGCTGTGCTGTTGATTTCTTTTTTAGAAGAACAAGAGCAGTAGCTTTCCCTTTTTTCCAGAAGATGCCATGGTTAGAAATCTCAGCCCTGTGCAGACACATCTCTGCCTGCCATTTCTGGAATTAGGCCGATTTCTGCCAGAGAGGAGGACGGTGCGTCACCAGCACCCGACACAGTTGGGGTTTGAAGTTGTGTGTGACGTACGAGACAAGCAGAAGGCACAGAAACGCGTTCTATTCCATGTCAGTACTGGAGTGAATTGGGTGCCAACCCAGAATGAAGCAGCGAATTACTTCCTAGTTTTAATTTTGCCAGATGTTGCCTCCCTTATAAAAAAATTAAAATATTTCAGTGATTTAGGTTTTTTTCAACGTACCACATTTTTGGGTATCTTGTATCCAGGCAGGTATTTAACGTTTTCATGTTCCTGGTTGATTATTTCTGAGAGTTTTCTTCCATTGATGATCTCTTCAAATACCCACATCTTGACAGTAGGATCAAATCTGTTGGACTTCTGGACATTTCTGCCAACAATTCTTGCTATGGCTGATCCCCTTTAAAAGAAAAAAAAAAGAAATAACTAATAGGAACAAGTAGTTTTGTTGTGAATTGGAAACACAAATACTTTAAATATCATAACTCATAAAAGGCCTGTGCTATAAAGCTGTTCAGGTGCTTGCTATATTTATCAGAAAGCTTTACCCACCACCCTCCATAAAACCCCTTCAGTTTAAAAACAGAGAAAGTAGAACCACAGAAAACATAACTGTAATAAGGGAGCTGAAGTCATAGCAAAGATTATAGAGCGGGAGTGTGATGTACCATCAACAGCACTAAAAATAAAGTATCTGGGATTAAAAATCTCTCTTGGTACTTGGATAATTCTTTTTTTCTGAAGACCAACAAATGTAAAATAATCCAGGTGGCAAAGCAGCGCTGAACGATCTTGCTGTGGCAGTCTTTGTGCATCACGTCTAAAATAGATGCATCCCACTTTCCTACCAATAACTGAACAGTTGCAATAAGGATTTTATGTAAGAGCTAAATCCTCAGAAACTGTTCTTTTCTTAAAAAAACCCCAACCTTCAACCTGATGGTTTCTGTTTGTTTATTGTTCTAATTAACACTAGCAGGATCTGTAACAGTGGCAGCCAGAGAATATTTTAACCATCCAGTTTATTCTTCTTCAGTCATGCTGAGTATTTTTTAATTTCAGTTCAGACAATAATTTTATTCCCCATCCACCACTGCAGCTTTGTGAGCATTCACTTATTTTTTTGGCAAGAGAGAATTAAAAACCCTGCAGAAAATATTGGAAGTATTGCTTAATGCTCTTTCAATTATGTGGGGAGGAGGGGTGATTATTTTTACTCCTCCGTTCCCTCTTTCTATTTTAATGCTACTTTAATCCTTCAAGTCCTGACACTTTTACTATCACAACTCAGAGGGGCGCTGCAGTTGCAATGCTCTTGTCCTCTGACCCACCTGTAACACCCTGCATGAGCAGGATTTAGCTGTGATTTATTTTCTGGAACTGATAAAGGTATTTCCAAGACGAAGTCCAGGTAAGTCTGTGCTGCCAGCGGTTCAAAGGGAAACCACGCTGTAACTGGCTCTCCTTGGCTCAGCCAAGTTTTGATGTAACAGGTTTGCACAAGGCTGAATTGCTCAGTAAGTAATAAAATAATAAGGGCTTCAACTTAATGTTTAATGATAAGGAAAACCTACTGAGATCAGGTTTCACTTTGCTCAGTGTTGACTCTGTGCTGTATCCTGAGCTGCTGTAATGCTGGCTTTCTAAAAAGGGATGACTGGGTTTGGCACTTTAAAAGATGTGGGGAAATGTTTTAGGCATGAAATGTTTTAGGGTTGAAGTATTATCTTTAAAATTACCTATATGCTGATTCTCTTGCCCTGCTGTCAGTCACAGGCCAGAGCTGAGGATGAATTGTGGCTCAGCATAAGAAATCGGTATTAAGAGGAAAAGTTATTTTTGTGGATAAAATGCAATCTAAATTCATTGTCCAGGCTATAGCCTCTGATTGGAGTAACTCCAGCACAACCTGGACAATAAACTTAGGCCTCAGACATAAGTAAATAATGTAAAAATAACTTCTCTAGCTACGTATCAAGTTAATGGGGTTTTCTGTTGAAAGATGCAGTTAGCTGGCTCTAACCTCTGAAATCCTGAGTGGGACTCACAACTCGCAGCAAATAAATCTGATCTTCCAGCAGAGCTGATGTTACCACTGCCCTTGGATGCTGCCATCCCCATGGACAAGGTACTGGTGAAGGTATCTCAGGCATAAATGTAGCTCCATAAGTGAAGTATATTTTTGTTTGTTTCTCTTTATATTAATGAGGATTTTGAGGAGAAGGGGTTTAATATTTAAAAGAGACTGAGTAGTCATCAAGGAAAATGCCTCACCACAAAGCCATCAAACAGTTCAAAACCTGATGCTCTGTTTTACATGAGCCATTTAAAATTCAGTCGCTGTTGATCAGGCTTAGGAGGAAGAATTGCTTTGTCTGTGAAGGCGGTGTTGGGTAGACTACACAGGCTTGGCAGAAGAGGGCTGCTGATGCAAACAAAGCCAACGACGCTCACACGTAAAGACTTTGCCATGTTGTTGTTTCTGCTTTTTTCCTCCAAATCTCAATTTTATTTTTAATAGAAGACTGAGAAGTCTGCTTAGATAACTTTTAAAAGTGGAAACTGCCAATAAGGATTTTTTTCCTCAATTATGTAAGTTCATGTTGGAAGTAATTTACATATTGCAAAGAAAAAGACATCTTTTATCTGGAGATTTCCTATCAGTATAACAGGAAAGCTTTGATATAGAATAACTCAAGTAAGACCCATTATTTATGTATGTGAATATGAAAGTGTTTGTGGCATACATCAGCACTGGTGAAAGCTAGAGCTGAAAGGAGGCCATGAAGCTGCTAGTCCCTTTCTGATATGAAGGGCAGTCAAATATACTTCTGCCATTTCTAAGAGTTTTTTTGGGGAGGTCTTAAAGACCTCAGCAGTTGCAGATCTCTTCCCTTCCCCAACCATCCCAGGGCCTTGTTATCCTTAGCATGGAAAGACTGTGTTCACTTTTAATCTAAATCGGTCTTACTGCAGTTTAAGCTCGTTTCTGTTCCAGGAGGGTAGAATATTATTTCTCTCCTTTATGTGGTTGAAGATGACCACCTCATCCTCCAGTCTCTTTCCTGGCCAACCATCTCATTTTTTTTAAATGCTAGTATCACTGAGGTTGGCAGGGACCATGAGACCATGAGTGGTGTTCCAAAGCTGGAACACCACTGATTTCAGATCGAGTTGCTCAGGGCTTTGCCGAGTCTTGAAAACTCTCCAAGGACCACCTCCTCTCTGGGCAACCTGCCCCGATGCTTTATTATTCTCATAGGTTTGGGTTTGTTTTTCTCCTATCTTTCTTTCTCCTCTCTTTATATATTGAGTCAGAACGTCCCCTGGTTCAATTTATGACCACTGGCTCTTGTTTTCTCTCCATGCACCTTCATAGAAAGGCTGGCCATCTGTCTGTGCTGAAGACAAGAACTAGACCAAGCTGCATCTTTGCTGAGGACCTTGGAATTCAAATGAATCTAAGAAGATTGGGAGAGCTTTTGGATTTTGAGGCATCAGGGAGTGAATTAAACCTCTGTTTTTAAAACCAGGTAACCGAGCCATGATAATCGTAAACACAAATCCTCTGTCACCTGGCTGGTAACCGCAAACTGTGGTTCAGCACTTACTTCCCTTAACCACATCAGTCATGAGTCTCCTGGCAGTGCTGATTTAGCAAGTCCCCGTGACCTGCTGAACTTCTGCAGCTGACACGAGCTATTGCAACACGCTCCATCATGTGTCAACCATGTTTCTGAGCCGCAGGAAAGACTCAAGAGCAGTTATCTGAACTGTCACCCAAATATTCAGGAGGAACCTAAGAAAAAAAAGTTTGCCAAAGATAAACATTTTACGTCTAGGTTGTGCTAAGACAACCTGCTCTGCTGCAGAGGCTATGAACAGATGTGATTTAAACATCAGAGCACCATGTTTATCTTCTGTCCAAAGATTTTACAGTCTATGAATGTGGTAGGAAGCAAGAGATGGGTCCAGGCAGTACGAGTGAGTAGACAGTACTGAATGAGCTGGGATCTCTGCATCCCCATGGCATAACTCTTTCCAGGTTTGTAGGTACACAGTGCAAAAAAAAGAACTTCCTAAGGTAGAGATCTGAAGGAAGACAACTAAGTGGCTTTGGAAAACGCCTTATGGCAAGGGGGCAGCCTGGTAAAGGCAGAAGGTGCTTGTTTGAGGATGCAGCAAGAGAACGATGAAGGCTGTCACTGTGGGCTGACCAAAGGTACAAGCTGGCTCCCATGGCTGTTGAGGGCCTGTAAGAGGCAATGAGCTGCAGGCTTGGATGCCTGGGGTTAAAGTGAAGGAGAAGAGGGTGGCAGGGTAGGGACACAAGTCCTAGAATGACATGGTGAAAGTAGCAGTTGGGGAAACATTGGTGTGAAAATGATGGGACAGGACTGCGTCCGTCAGGGCCAGAGAAAGCCAGAAGCATGATGATGAGTTCCTGAAGAAGGCTTAGCTCTGCAGTTGTGTGTGAAAGGCTGTATCTGAGAGAGGTCATGCACAAAGAACCTGTGATCTGGAAGGACGGTGTGCACATGGGCGCTCTGAAGGCAGTGGACTGGTTTTGCAGGGCAGGAAGGCAGAGAGCTGTGCTGTAACTATGCTGTTCTCAATGGCTCGCAAGCAGCCACACCTGTACCTATTGATTTTTTTTGACATTTGCTTCCACTTAGCTGTCAGATATTTTAAAAATCTTAAGGAGCTTGCCCTCCTTACACAAACACAATCCACACAACTACCTGGAGGCTGGGTTCGCTAATCCCAAGTGCATGCACATACATGTTGTTCTGTTTGTCTGTGACCAGCTTGCATAAACTGTAAGAAAAGTAAGATGCGAAGTCGGGTGAGATAGGGTTTGGTGGCTTCAGTGGGGTCTTGCAGACCCAAGGAGCTCTGGAGAGCTGTGCTGTTGTCCAGGCTAGAAAGGACTGAGCAGGAGCAGACATCTTCTTACAAATGGGGACAAGGATAAATTCGGGATCTGAACACAATGCTTGTACAAGCCTGCATCAGCACCAAACAACACGCTGACGGGGCTGGAAGTGAACGGTGCCCATAAGTTGTGGCTTTAAATGAAGCCGGTGTGCAGGTTCCTTCAAAGGAACAGAAACGGCACTGCTGCTCCCCTCGCTACTCCGTGCTCACTCCTGATCTGCCTGGGCCCTGCCGCAGCGCACGCAGCCCCGGGGGCACAGCTCTGCTTCCCTCGGGA